>NC_137794.1:16888886-16940268 GCF_963383645.1 Muscardinus avellanarius
GAAATAAGGGATATAAGTGAGGTTTTGTTTTCCTTGTTTTAGTGAAGATAAAATGCCATAGGAAAAAAAAGAAGAAGAAAAATTATCTAAGCCTAGCTCAGTGGCTCTTGCCTGTAATCTCAGTACTTGAGAAATAGGAACATGAGATCAGAGGTTCAAGGGGAGTGCTGATAAGTTAGTGAGATCCTATTTCAAGGGAGAAAGGGGTAGCTCGGGAGTAGTTTAGTGATAGAAAGTCCCTGGGTTTAATCCTCAGTACCAAAAACATAATAAAAAATGGTCTAATATTACCCTGGCACTTCATAAAACAAAATCAGTATTTAAAGTATATGATAGAAATAAAAGGAAACAAGGACACTATGGATTTATGAAATCAAGGTAACAGAATATGTCAAAAGGAGATCAACTCCCAATTGATACTGAGAGATATTATTAGGGAAGGATGGAAAAAGTACTATTGGATCTAGATTCACAGACATGATAGGTAACCTAAGTGTGATTTATTTGGAGGACTGGTGCACATATAAAATGGGAGTTATCACATTCTTCTGTATGCTTCTGAATATCCATCCTGTTTTTTCTTGTAGAAAAACAAATTTTCCAAATTTTCAGCTGTGCATGTACAAAATTAATCCAAAAGTTCCTAACTAAATGCAACTCTTATGTAGTTAGTTTGTTGATACTCTAGCAGAATTTCCTTGGAATGCCTTTCCCTTTTTCTTTTCTTTTGCCAAGTGACTGGGATATAGACTAGATTGTAAGTAGTCTTCAATAAGCAGAGAAAGATAACACTATGAATGTCAACAAGAGAGAAAGAAAGCAGGTTTTCATATTTTATCAGAAGAATACTGGCTTACAAACTTCCATTTTTCTAAGAGATAGACAATTCGTTCCTTTTAGCTTTTGCTTTTTTTTGTGTGTGTGTGGTGAGGAGACTTTTATCCTTACTAGTAACACAGACAATGTGAGAATGACTTGAAAAACTGGACAGCATTTGAGAAATTTCCTGCAGTATTGAATAAAAAGGGGATGGAGAGCAATGAGGTAACCATAGGATAATAAGAGAAAAAGTCCTGGAGTGAGGTGTATTTGGTAAATATTTGAGTACATCTAAAAGCTAATCAGAAGAATCTAGGAGACAGATTAGGAGGGAAATACACCAAAAGATGTGTGCATATATGAATGTATCACTTTGAATCTCTCTATAATACATAATTACAGTACACCTCTAAAAGTGTTTAAAAGTGTTTAAAATTAAATACACCAAAAGATGTGTGCATATATGAATGTATCACTTTGAATCTCTCTATAATACATAATTACAGTACACCTCTAAAAGTGTTTAAAATGTTAAAAAAATCTAGTGTATCCAATAAGATAAGATGAATAAATAAAAATAAGACATTTACAGAATATCCAATAGGAAAGGCTTCTCCTTTATGTAAGAGGAAGAAAAGAAGACAGGGTGTTCACAGATATAATTTTGTATGATTGCACTGGAAAGTTCCTATGACATTTATTTTATATCTTCTATTAAAAAAAGACGAGAACTTCTGGGAAGACGGCGATGGAGAAAATCGCGGCTTATGAGCCCTGCTAGCAACCAATCTTGATTACCACAAAATCAGCGCCTTTCATAGCCAGAAAACACCATCAGCAGAGAAACAAAAAATGTAATTTCAAGAGACGGAGAAAAAGAGGGCTGGAAAAACGAGACACCAGAAACCATACCGCAGTGCTGCAGCCAGAGCCATGGTGCGAAGTGGTGGGCGCCATTTTCCCTTGCAGGACCAGGCTCCAGAGAGGAAGGGAACTCATAATGAAGCTCAGAGCCACAGAGGAGATATGCAGGCCTCATGCCTGAGGTTGCAGCAGCAGTGCCTTACTGCCAGCAGCAGCGGCGAACTCACCAGACGGCACCAGACCAACGCACTCAACAGCCCACCAGGCTCCATAAAGGAGCAGGGGACAGCGAGCCGAGGTGAGCCGCTGTGGAATAGCTGGGTGGGATTCGGCAGATTTCTCAATGCAGGGAGCATCTAAAGCTCCCAGAGTCTGGGCTCAGCACACCCTGCAGGGACTCAGAGCAGAGCTCAAAACCAGAGAAAAAATGCACCAGCCTCACGGCCGAGGGTGTGGCAGCGGCGCCATATTGCTACCAGCGGCAGCAGCAGTGAATTCACTTAATCCACTACAGCTCCATCTGCACACTCAACAACACTGAGTCAAAATGTGGGCCCCTCGAGGAGAAATCCCAGTACTGTACTCCCAGGGACTTGACCCAGTGGGGGAATGACAGTGGCAGAGATATCACACTACAGGAGAACGCCCAATCTGGAACCCCCCATAGTCTAAAGCAGCCTCTATCGACTCCCTGGGTCGGAGACTCTGAGATACAACCCAGTAAAGGAGTAGTGGTGACTGAGATACCACAGACTCGAGATCCAGAGCACCTTAAGTGAAGGCGTAGTGACCCAAAGGGAAGAACCCAGAGAAGGCACAAACTTCCGAAATCATGGGAAAGAGGAATAACAATGGAACAATGAATGCCCACAACCCCACAACATCAGAACCTGATAAAACAGAAATTCAGAGATTTCTAGAAGATCAAATCAGGAAAATAACTGTAGAAATAATAGAGCTGTTTCGAAAAGAATTCAGAGAGAGCCAAAGAGAGATAAAGGATGCAATTAATGAAGTAAAGGCCTCAATTCAAAGTACAAACACCCGATTAGATCACATGGAGAATAGAATCTTGCTCCTAGAAGATGATCATTCAAAAAATGAACGCATAGTTTCTAATTTAGAAAAAAAAATCCGACAGCAGGAATCTGACAATAAAGAAATATGGGCCCATTTTAAGAGAGCTAACCTAAGAATAATTGGAATAGAGGAGAGAAAAGAAGGTGAAACCAAAGGGATCAAAAATCTTTTCAAAGAAGTAATAACAGAAAATTTTCCAAACATAGAGCAAGAAATCGATACACAGGTCCAGGAAACTTATAGAACTCCCTTTAGACAGGATCAGAGAAGAGGATCCCCATGCCACATAATTGTCAAAATGACCAATGTGGAAGCCAAGCAGAGAATCTTAAAGGCAACAAAAACAAAGGGCCAAGTGACATTCAGAGGCAAACCAATTAGAATCACTCCAGACTTCCCAAACCAAGTCATGAGAGCCAGAAGGGCTTGGAGTAACATATTCCAAACTCTGAAAGAAAACAACTTCCAGCCAAAAATTTTCTACCCAGCAAAATTTTCTATCAAATTACATTGGGAAATAAGAAGCTTCCATGACAAACAGAAACTGAAGGAATTTATGTCTTCAAAACCAGGGCTAGAGAAAATACTCAAAGAGATTAACTACAAAGAAGAAATAGGTAACACACACCAGAACCAGAGAAACAAGAGTTTCCATCCAACAGACAACTAAGATTGGTTATCTGTGGAGATTCATTATTTATGTTAGTCTTTTACCTATCTCTAAATTGTATTGTTTGCTTTTATTGTTGCTAATTTTTAGGATTTCTAGTTGCAATATTAATATACCTTCAGATATAGCAGTTAGAAATATTTTATCCCATTCTATCAATAACTTTTAACTCTGTTTACATTGTCTTTGGATATACAATATTTTTTTATTTTTTTAGGGAGTATATTTACCCTTTTGTTGCCTGTGCCATTGAAATCATATCCAAGAAATCACTGCCAATTTCAATGTTGTAAGGTTTTATGACCCAGATTTTCTTCTAAAAGTTTATAGTATTAAGATATATATATTTAATTCTTTTATCTATTTTGAGTTAATATTTGTATATGGGATTAGGTAAGGGTCCAATTTTATTCTTTTTCATGTAATTATTATTTTTCAACAATATTTAGTTAAAAGATTAGTATTTCCTTCACCAAATGTTCGTGAAAACCTTGTCAAAAATAACGTGAAAATATATGGAAGAATTTATCTCTAGGCTTTTTTTTTTAACTCAAATGGTTTATATATCTGCCTTTAGAAGTACTACATTGTTTCAATTATTGTAGATTTATATGGTTTGAAATCAGAAAATATACATCTTCTAGCTTTGTTCTTCTTCGAGATTGTTTTGTGTATCAAGAGTCCATATTCCATATCAGGATAGATTTTTTCTGAAAAATAAATAAATAAATGTATGATAGTTTCACCTAAAAAAAAAGAAAAAAATATTCTCTGGTAAGAAAGAAAGACAAATAAATATTGAAATGTTATCTTTAAGTCATCAAAAGCTTAGTATCAGACAAATGAAACTGTTATGTGAGATTATCATGGTTAATATTGGATAAATTGCTATAAAACTAGATGTCAACCACTAAGCCAAGCATGGGAAGGGGGGATGGGGAGGGAATGGGGTGGGGATCGGGTTGGGGCTAACTGGGTGATGTGTGCATGTATGTCTACAAAAGTATTTTCTTTATACCATTATGATGTATGAATACATTGAACCAATAAAATTAAATTAATAAAAAAGACTTGAGGACTTGATGGGAGAAGGAAATGCCTAAAGTTTAAGAAGACTATGGAATTTTCCCTTGAAGGTATATGCACATATGTTTCAATTATGATGGTGAGTCATAGAGAAGGGACAATTTTACTCAATTTGAAATTATTTGATCATGGATTTATAACTGAAATTATTTTTGTCTGCAGTGTTTGACTGCTGAGGTGCAGATATAGGAAAATTAGAGAGTTTGGTTACACAGCAGTATTAATGTGATGAAAGACAACAGAGAATGCAATTTATGAGAAAAGTGGTGTTGAGATGGTATGGTATATCAGGCTCAGACATTATACCCTCCCACGTTTTATGAAGTGTTACTGCAAAGCTGACTTGCTCCTGGCACAGTTAAAATTCAATGTCTAAGAGGCTGATCAAAAATCTGATGCCTCCTCTTCCCTTTGCACATCTCCTTTTCATCATAGAATTCATGGTACCATTGTTATTTTGTGATTATTTCAAAGACATCATATAAACATAACAAGAGCTCAATGTCTGCTTTGGGACAAATAAATTGAGTTAAATAATTTCACCCCAACTCTACTGTTTGGGGTTTTATACAATATTTTAGTGCTAAGTTCTGCAAAACATAACTAGAGTGGGCACACAGGCAGTTTTCAACTGGCAACAAAAGCTTTCTAGGTTATGATTTCACTAGAGGAAACACACATATGCTCCTGACCTACTGTATTAGATTATACTCAGAAGTGTTACTAAGATTATTTTATCCCTTTATGTTTAGTACAGGCTGATAAAACCACATCTTAGAGATTATATTCCCTAGGATTCACTCAATATAATGATATTTAGATAGCTCAAATCCACCATTGCTGTTTCCTATTTCACATTTAAAGTCAGAATTCCGATCATCAGGTAGATGCTTAGCTGGCAGATCTCTGTCAACTTTTATTTGAGCCTAAATTCCAGCTCTCCTCAGGGAAGAGCTGATGTCCTGGAATTTCCATGGCTTGTGGCATATCTTTTGCAATGAGTCTCTGGTGTAACTTGACTGCGTAAGTTTTGTTATGTTGTCCCAGTTACTGACACATAAGAACATATATTTAGTGGAACCTCTAATAGACATTAAATCTGTCTTATTTTCTATTCTTAGATGTTGCCAACTAAAAGAAATATTTTTCCTTGAACTACCTGAATTTTGGAACTGTTTTTTTTTTAGTATTCTAAAGTATTATTGCATTTGTATAAAATTTTGAAATGTGTATGTAAAACAAAAATTTATATTTTAAAGTGTCCCAACAGAGCTCTATAAATATCCATGCTTCAAGCAATTGAAAGTAATAAAATTAATTTGTAAACTTTTGTGATTATTAGAAGCCCTGCTAGTGTTTTTAAAAACAAGATTTAGATTACCAAATTTTAAGTGTCCCACAGATATTTCAGAACACATAAATAATTTCTAGAATCAACAATCAGAAACAGTACCATTAAATGCTTACAATGTGCTTTGTGTAATTATGGAAAGAGGAAGACCAAACAAGTAACTTGATTGAATCAGTAATAAAAATTCTTTCATCAAAGAAAAGCCTGGGGACCAGATGGCTTCACTGCTGAGTTCTACTGAGCATGTAAAAAAAAAGAACTAATACCAACTTTCCTTAAGTTATTCCAAAAGTAGAAAAGGAAAGAATAATTCCAACACATTTTACATGGTCAGCATGATTCTGATACCAAAACCAGATACAGATAAAACAACAACAAAAAGAAAATTATAGGCCAATATTCTTGATTAATATAGATGCAATAATTCTTACCAAATTATTAGGAAATTCATCCAATAACATTAAAATTGTCCACTATGATCAAATTAGATTTATTTAAGAGATAAAAGTATGGAACAATAGATGTAATTCAATAAATATGATATTTATCACTTCAACAGAATGAGAGACAAATCTATATAGTTCTCTTAATGGATGTCATAAAACCATTTGATAAAATTCTACATCCCATCATGAAAAAGATGCTGAAGAAATCAGGTATAAAAACAATGTATATCCATATAATACAGGCAAGTTATAGTAAGCCAGCAGCCAACATTACATCAAGTGGAGAAGAACTGAAACTTTATAAGAATTGGAATAAGATGAAAGTGACCACTTTTATTTAACATAATTTTATAACTCCTAGCAAAAGCAATCAGGCAAAAGAAAGAAATAAGGACATCCAAATTGTAAAAGAAGAAGTTAACCTGTTCCTAATTGCAGATTACATAATGTAATGTAAAGGAAACAAAAAAAATCATAAAAAACTATCAGAACTAATAGATTCATTAAAGTTGTAGGAAACAAAATTAACATAAAACAGTAGCATTGCTGTATGTCAGTAGTGAATTATATGGAATAGAAATCAAGAAAACAATATTTTTATGATAGGTACAACAATAATAAAATTGCTAAAAGTAACTTTAAAGAGGTAAAATATCTCCATAATAAAAAAGAATAAAATAGTCATAAAAAAGAAATCTTTCCATGTTCATGCATTAGAAGAATTAATACTATTAAAATGCCAATCCCTTCTTAAGCAGTCTACATACTCAATGCAGTTCCTATCAAAGACCAATTGTTTGTAGAACTAGGAAAATAATTATGAAATTTATGTGAACCCATAAAACCCAAATATTATCAAAATATCTCTTGAGCAAAAGAATGAAAAAGTAAGCATTATACTACCTGTTTAAAAAGTATATATCACATAACAATAGTAATTAAATCAGTATGGTATTGGCAAAAGAAAAAGAAACAGAAAATTGGAAAAGAATAGGAAACCAAGAAATAAGCCTACACATATACAGTCAAATGAATTTTGACAAAAGTTTTGAGAACATGTATTGGGGAAAGGACAATCTTTTCAATAAGTAGAGCTTGTAAAATTAGATGTTGATATGCAGAAGAATGAAACTGGACTTTGTCTCCGAGAATTTTCAGGAACCAAATAAAAATGGATTAAAGACATGCAGGTAAAAAAGGACTCAATGGCACTACTAGAAACAAACAGGAGAAATGCTTAGGACACTGAAAAAGTCAAGGAACTTTGGTCCAAAATCCCAAAAGTGCAGAAAACAAAAGCAAAAAGAGATAAATGGGATCACATTGGACTTAAAATATTCACATCAAACACAGCAAGAAAAAGAAAAAGAAAAAATTTACAGAGTAAAGAGATAACCTATAAAATGAGAGAAAATATTTGCAAACTATACTTCTGACAAGGGATTGATATAGACAGACTATATGAGGAACCCCCAAACTCAATAGCCAATCCCCAAATAATATATTTTATGAATGGATAATAGACTTACATTTACATTTCTCAAAAGAATACATACAACAGATATATAAATAGATATATAGCCAAAAGATGTAGAAAACTATGTTCAACATCTCTAGTCATTAGGAAAATGCAAGTCAAAACCACAATGAAATATTACCTCACCCTAATAAAAATGGACTGTAATAAAAAAAAAATACTAAAAATAGCAAGTACTGGTCAGAACTTAGAGAAAACAGAACTCTTGCATTCTATTAGTGGGAACTTAAATTAGTAGAGCATTTGTAGGTTCTTCAAAAATTAAAAATAGAACTACCATATGATCCAGCAATTCCACTATGGGTACACATCCAAAGGAAATGAAAGGAACATGTTAATATCTACACTACTCTCTTAATTGCAGTACTAGCCCAGAAATTGAAATAATAAAAGTGTCCATCATCTGATGAACTTATAAATAAAGTGTGGTATACATACACAATGGAGTAATAGCCATCAAAATGTATGAAATCCTGTTATTTGGGGCAACATGAATAGAACTGGAGATCAATATGTTAAATAAAATAAGCCAGGCACAGAAAGATAAGTACTGTTTGACTTCACTCATACATGGAATCTATGAAAGCTGATATTACAGCAGTTGATGGTAGAATGATGTTTACCAGAGGTCAGGAGGAATAACAGGGAATTGGAGGGAGGTGAAAGGGACAGGGAAGATGGGTCAGTGAGTTCTAAGGCAAGTTAGGAAGAAGTTCTGGTGTAGATACTGATTAGTAAATTTTCTGGAAATAAAAAAATGATGTCCTGTACATTTCAAAAGGCTAAAAGAAAGAATTTAAAAGTTTTACCAAACATATATGATTAATGTTTGGAGAAATAGATATTTTGAACCTGATTTAAACATTACATAGTGTATGCATGTGTTAAAACATCATGTTATCTCATTGGTATGTCAATGTCCTCCTCCTCCTTTTTCTTCTTTTTCTGGCACTAGGGATAGAACCTAATGGCATTCTTCCTCCAAGCTACAAATGCAGCCTATTTTTTTTTTTTTTTTTTTTTTATTTTGAAGCGAGTTCTTACAAGTTTCTGAGACAGAATTCAAACCTGTGATCCTCTTGTCTCAGCCTGGGATAATAGGCATGCAATGCGTGCATGTTAGCCCTCCTTTATTTTGCTAACTTGTGGTCTATTTGAATCTCAGGTTCCTTTAATTGCCTCTGAGGGTCTCAAGGAACATCTTATATAATGTGGTGATTGTTATGATTTATATATAGAATGTACCCCAGAAAATGTATATGTTGGAAATGCAGAAATACTTAGAGGTGAACTAATTGAATCAGGGTTTGAAACTTATTAGTGGAAAAGTTCACTGACGAATTAATAACTTGAATGGGTCACTCATGGTTACCTACACCTGTAAACTGCTGGGAGGTTACTTGGATGGCCGAGACCAGAGGATCCCAGGTTCAAGGCCAATCTCAAAATCCTAGTGAGACCCTCAGCAATATATCAAGACCATGTGTCAAAATTTTAAAAAAAATGGCTGGGGGTCTAGCTCAGAGGTAGAATGTCCCAGTATTCAATAAATAGTACTCCCCTTCCCCACTCAATAATTTGAATGAATTTACTGAGTGATAACCAAAGGCAGGTAAGAGGAGATAGGCTATTGGGGGGCATGGCCTTGGGCTGCTCTCTCTCCCATCCTTTCCCTCACTCTAGTTCCAGGCTACAATAGGTTGGTCAGTTTTCTCCCACCATGTTTTGCTACCAGATATTTCAGCCTTGGAGCCAACAAACCATGAACTGTTCTTCTGAAATTATGTGCCGAATAAACCTTTCCTCCTGTAAGCTGTTCTTATAAGTTATTTTGATCACAGTGACAAAAATTGTGAACAAATACAGTGATTATTAGACAATATGCTGTGAACTACTATGAAATCATTAACTCTTCAATATCTCTGTATTACTTTTATGAACATATGCTATTTTTGATTATCACAAGTATCATCTTATTCTAATGATATATTCATAAGTGAAAATAAACATTAAGTCTGAATACTTAAGAATATTGGGAGCATGTAAAAGAAGAAAAATAAGAACTGAATGCATAAAAATCATGAAGAATAAATGGAAAGATTGTGCTAAATTAATTGTGGAAAATTATAATCTAATCAGATACCCAATTTGTTTGGCACCTAATAAAGGGAACAAATAAATATTGCCACATGCTTAATTATTCTTTAGTAGTGATAAAGTTTTACCAATATGAGTTTAAACTGAAGGCTATTTTTTCCTTGACTTATGTTTACAGTAATGATTTAATAAATGTTTAAGTGTTAAAATTTTATTAAAAATGCCAAATATTTATGTGGAATTTTAATTATTAAAATTGGAGGCACTTTTGTTTATACTCTTTGGACAGTTAAAAATTGTCATTTTATGATTGTCAAATATTTTCCCTTAAGCATTGTTTATGTTCTCATTATTTCAGTATGCAAATCTTGGGGTGGAGAACAATAATGGGCAAGACTTAGATGTACTTGGTCTGAGGGACTCTAAAATGAAGTTTAAATTTGGGGAAGATGAATATATAATATGCACACATAATATATGTATATATATATATATATATATATATATATATATATATATATATATACATACATGCACATACCACACATATTCACACATTGAGGGTGTGTAAATTAGGTATATGAGCCTCTTCATTCAAATCCCAAAGAGAATCAGGATGACTTGCAAGCATTATCCAATAGTAGCACTATTTGAAGAGCTAAGTTATTTTGCATATATAATTTTTCCATATCTAGGAGATTAAGTGACACAACAATGCACCTTGTTGTCTGTTTTTAAGCTAAATAACAGTTGTCTGGTGAACTGTAACCAATCATTTTAAAATGAATGTAATTTGTCATTAATCATAATGCACATTTTTAATGTAATAATTTGTTTACTGAAGAGTGAGTAGCAAAGTTTGTACTTTTGTAATTGTAGTTAATATATGATGGTAACTGAAATTTAAGTTGTATTGCTAGATGACTGACATGTAAACAAATAGTATTAGCTGAAATATGCACATTGAACCATGCAAGATGATGATGGCCAGTATTGTTACCTACTGATTTTAAAAGTAAGCTTACTGAGTAATGAAACTTATTTTCAATACTATCTTTGAAACAAGTATTATTTGATCATATTTTCAAGCTTCAGTACCTGAAATAACAAATATTTTGCTAAGGAGGATCCACTGGTGAGTATCTGGTAGACCATAGGCAAAACTCATTCATCAGTGAGTTCACATCACAAACTAGCTGTGCTTATAGTGCAGACAGTTTGAATAAGTAACTGAAAAGATAATACTTCAACCAAATATTTATAATACAGTAATAAAATATTTCATTCAATAAAATCAGGAGGTATAATTTTTATATTTATTTCAAATTATAGACAAAAAGCCTACTATCATCACAATTCGTGTTATAAAATTTGAAACATTAGATAGAATCATATAGACACAGTAAAACTAAATTTTTCTTTTAATGTTACAAGGGAACAAAAGACATGATCATATGTTATTTTTATTCACTAACTAGTGGAATTAACAACAATTCTTTCCATGTCCTTTTTTTCTGAGAAGTTTCTCTAGGAGAGAAAAACCTGCTTGGTCTGAGAAAATACGTAGTGATGTATGAGCAGGTTTTTGTTTCATAGAAGTTCAGTAAAGCCTTTTGTTTTTCTTCTCTAGCCAAACTGAGCCTTTTGTTTTTCTTCTCTAGCCAAACTGATGAGTTGATAGTAATCTGGATATAGGTATTCTAACAGTACAATGTTTTTAACTAGTGATTATATGTGTTTCTTCTTTAAAATAATAGATTATTATAATTTTATTTTTCTTAAATTTCCACTTTAAAAATTATAGATGAACATAACCAACAAATGAAAACTTGAGGAAACTAAAACACTAATAATCCTCATCCTATGGAGGATAAGATTTATACTTTGTGTACAATTGACAGATGTCATTTCACATTAAATAAAAATTAGTGAAATTAATTTTCAACAGTGAGATAGATGCTGTTTTCAATTAAAAGGCAGACATGCTTTTGAAAGTAGTACTTAAAATTAGGTGATGTTTTATAGTCTGTCTTTCTATCTATATATCTATCATCTATCTATCTATCTATCTATCTATCCATTTATCATCAATATTTATCTATTTGTGTCTATAGTGGCTAAATAAGTCATAAATGTCTAAAATATATTTTTTAGATCAAATATCTAATACTGCTAAAATAACAAAAATTGTTTGGTTTAAAAGATAGAACTTAAGCTAGGCGTGGTGGTGAGCGCTTGTAATACCAGCACTTGGGAGGCTGAAACAGGAGGATTGCACAGGTTTGAAGTCTTTGCTACTTAGTGAGGCTCTCAGCAACTTAGTGAGACCCTGTTTTCATAAAAATATAAAATAGGTCTGGGAGTATAACCCGGAGGTAGAAAACCCCTGGTTTCCATCTCCAGTTCAAATAGAAAAAAAAATGATAAAACCTAAAACCCTCTATATCCAATTTTTTATTTTATAAATCTTAACTTGTTAAACAAAATTAGAAATTAGTTTTAATGATCCATTTTATCTATCTCAATTTCCCTTTAAATTGACAAAAATGTATATCAGAACATATACAAAATTGTTTATGCTTTTATAGGCAACTTATATATTAAAAATTTGAAAATAGTCACCAAGACTCTAATAAAAAAATTTCTCTATTTGCTGAACTTTTTCCAAACTAAACATAAAAACTCTCAACATTCTACATAAAAAAAATATTTTATAGGGATTGTTTTTAAAGACAATCTTAATCCTTATTGAGCTGCCTATTTCTCATCCACTGCTGATATTTAATATATCTTACTTCTTTTGTTTGGACCAGGTTGTGGGTAAAATGCATTGAAGTTGAAGTGGTGGGAAGAAGTGCAAGTACTGGTTGAAACTGTACCACCTGAGCATGGTACTGACCATCATGTTTCCAATATCCAGGATGGATACACATTTATTCTCTCATTAGGACAAGTTTGAGAGTTAAAATGATTGCTTCTACAGGTACACTTTAAAAACATTATGGTCCTTGCCAATCTGTGTGTAAGGTCCTTCCTTTTGATAGTGACATCTTTCCCTTTATGGTCAGGGATTTTTCATTCATCTATCTTTGATGAATGAATCTAAGAATTCTGATTTATAGTATGTTTCAAGTAGTCAATGCATTGAAAAAGAAGAAAAATAAGAGTAGTTTTGAACAGAATAAAGAGAATTTTTTCTAAAATTTTTAACACATGCTAGTGTTTCATATCGCATAGATGAAGAAACTTTATAGAAAACTGGACAGATGTTGCATATAAAATAATTTTAAAAAGCCAAATTTTAATTACAAGCTTGTAATCCTAGTACTAGGAGGCTGAGGCAGGAGGATAGTAGATTAGCTGTTAGCCTCAGCTCCTAGTGAGGCCCTCTGCAACTTAGTGAGACTCTGTTGCAAAACTAAAGCATATAAAATAGAGTTGGGGATATAGCTTGGAGGTAGAATGTCCCTGGGTTCAATCGTCAGTACTGCTATAAATAAATAAATAAATAATTTTAAGATAGTTTTTATGATTATTAATACTTTGTCTATTAAGTTACATTTCCTCTGCAATAATGGATATATTTAGTTATGGCAAATAAGTGTGTTTTATTCATTAATATTTCACTTTTAGTAAGAGTGACACTTGAGTTTCACCATAAACTTTTAAAATTACAGAAAATCATAAAATTGCATTTCACTATAATAAAGATAAAATAGTTCTCCCATTAAGTGAAACCTGTTAAGTGTCATTTTCATAGCTCGCAAATCCTCTAATTCTCATTGAATATCCGACAGTCTCCCTTCATTTCTCAGCAGCAAATCATTAGCTGAGAACTAGAGTGAGACCTCATTATCACTCACACTAAACTATTTTCACAAAATGTGTTAGAAGAAATTTACTAGTCTACCCTGAAGCATTATCAGAGACTTGGTACAGAACTACATTTGTCAAGATAAATGAACAGAGCACATTTGGTGATATGGTTGTCTGCATTTTTAATCATGTTTGCTGGCTTGTTCTCTAATTCACAAAACTCAAGAATATGTAGGTTTCTGTCATTTCTTAAATCTGGCCTGGCCTTCTATAAATTTAATCTACAAACAAAACTATAATTTCATGGCTAATTTTAACAATTAAAATGTAAATGTAAGCAATTGTTTTTATGAATCAATCTTGTTATCTTTGATATAACATAAGGTTAGTAGAAAATATGTTTATAGATCTTTAGGAAAAACAAGCTCTTTCTAAAAGTAAGTCCCTATCCTTCATGTTTGAATACATAATTACATTCTTCTAGACAAAATTATTATAAAATGTAGACATGAACATGAAATAATATGAAAGTCAACTGGTTAAATTCATTAACATATGAATAATTGAATATACAAATGACCAGAAGAATTACAAAACATGGATACACAATCAACTGGAAAAGGTAGTGAAACTCATTACAGTCAAATAATGCAAAAAAAAAAAAAAAAGAAAATGATGCACTATGATTTAGCTAAGCAACATCTTAAAAAATATTCATATTTAGTGAGAGTGAGAAGAAACAGTCTCTAAGATATTTTTAAAGGAAGAGTATGATCATACTCTATATTTTAAAATAAATAGTTGAGAAGATACAAAAGAACCTAAATATGCTCTCACTGAGTTGTAAAATACAAAAAAGAAAAAAGAAAAAAGAAAAAGAAAATACAAAAGAAACCTACATATGTCTCACTGAGTTGTAAAGGGCCTCACTAAGTAGCTGAGGCTATCTGCGAATCTGCAATCCTCCTGTCTCAGCTTCCTAAATGCTGGAATTATAAACCTGGCCCATGCTTTTCTTTATCTGCCTCTACCATCTTGTACTCCATTAAGATGTATGACTACAATGCACCAATAAAAATTTTTCAAAAAGATAAATTTTCTAAATTAGTTATTTACATTTTAATCATTGTGATAAGTTTATATGTTGATAAATTCAATTTCATGGCATTGAACAAGAATTGAGCTTGTGACTTCATAGACAATGTGTGTGACTCTGCAGTATCCAGAAATGCTACCACAGGTTAATACGGACCCACTTTCGAAAGGCAGATTCATATGAAACTATATTCCTCTATTGAAGGGCAGGACAAGGTCAAAATATTTATATTTATGTTGAGCTCTTCATTTTTTATTATGCTTAAATATATTACTTATTTGATAAAAAGCAAAAGTATTAAAGGTAACAATAATCTTAAAATTGTCATCTTCCTATATGATAGTGAGTTTCTGGTCTTCTGATACAATTGGTACTTAACGAGAAAATACATTTAATCTTTGGTATTTCCGTTCAAAATAAAAATATTGCAAAATAAGAATGGGCTATGTTTTGTACTTATAATGTCCCAAATCATCTCATGTTCAAGTGATCACTTCAATATTCAAAAATTATATGACATTTTATACAAAAAGTATTTACTCAAAACTGAAAATTATGTTAATTTCATAATTTCTCACCGTAAGGTGAGAAATAAACTGAGAACACTTACTATCAAATAAGAAAATTCTTGGTAGGAATGTCTTTATAACAGAATGAATAATGGTTAAATCAATTTCTCATAACCTCAAACAGCAAATGCAAACTCACCACTAGATTGGTCAGGTTTACTATGTGGGAATGTAATCAGACCTAATTACATCTCAGATTATTTTTCCTAATTTTTTACTGTCTTTGTAATCATGCATATTGACTAAGGCACATAACTATAGATAACTGATTTGTTGTCTTTTAATTTTCTCTAGTGTTTCAATAGATATTAGAAAGAGAAAAGTGATTTCTCTTTCCAATATTATTGTAGGGCTTTTTTAAAATTTGCCTTCCTCATATCCCTTAGTACAATTGACATGAGAAAATATTTCTTAATAAAAAATGAAGCAGAAGCAGTTTGATATAGACTATTAAATCACTTAATTATATAGGATAAATCCAATATGGAAGGTGAGAGTCTAGTTTTCAGTTAAATAATAATAAAATAAAATATGAAAGAACTATATAACTAAGTAGGAACCAAGTACTAAAGGTCCAATAAATGAAAAAAGAAGTAAGAGACAGCCATATACAATTTATTTTGAGTAAATTTTACATATCTAGTCATGGTGGAGGAACAAAATAATGTATTGTCTTCACACATTTTATTTATTCTATTTGAATTCTGATTTGATTATTTTATTTTTTTACATTTGTTAGAGAATTATAGGCTCACATCATAATATAGTTCCTAGTGATAGTGACTTACATGCACATAGTACTTGATGGTCTTTCATTTTAAACACTACACATATATTTCATGTCTTACAGTAAAACACAAAACTGTTATGAGCTTCTCTTATTGAAAGGATGGCTTTGTAAGATCCAGTGTCTCTTTTTTCTATTTTTTTGATAATTATCAGTGTCTCAAAAACAATTGGGATGGATTTTCTATATTTTTTTGCATTTAAATCATAGTGATAGCAAATATACTGATAGATCTCACTTTGTGGCATTTAACAGAAATAAAAATATGAGAATTTAGTTATAAATAAAATTACATGTGTACTTAAGCATTGTAATGATAGTTTTACTTTATAAGCATTATGAACAACTTTAAAATGCCCGAAAAGCTGTATTATTTATAAACCCAATTTATTAAAATCTTGCTAAAGGCATTTGTTCACATTGAGGTTACTTTTTTGCCAAGATAAAAATTTTAACTGATATTATATGCATTAGCTAAATTGCATCTTATATTTTCCTGAAACTTCAGTAACACTACTTGACAAATCATATTTTACTTGAATATTTTACCTAGTCACTTTAGTTATTAGATGATTAGACTTGCATCATATTTTTTATATGCAATCAGTAACAAAACAATATTTTTCTAAAGTTGTTTAAATTGTAAGTACACTTTTGTTCTCTAATCTGAGGGTGATTCTGTTGAAATATAAAAAATGGTGTAAAATAATTGAGTCAACATTGTTATCTTTGTGAGAATAAAAACTCATATTTGTATCCCATATCTTATTGAAAACATTTATACAGCATTTACTATGTGTCAAATAGTGTTATGGTACATAATAAAAACTCATCTTATTCTTCATAATAGTCCTGTAATATATTTATTACTATATATTTGATGGTATAGATGAGGACATTGAGAGAGAGATGATGCATTTAAGATTAAGTGGAGTTTGGGTGGGACTGAGTGTATTCTCTGAAATTTACTGTCTTGGAATTTTGGTCTGTACTGAGGTGGTGAATGCTTTGAGAGGCGGGGCCTGGTGGAAGGTGGTTAGGTCATTGGAATGCCATTCCATGAAGGGATTAGTAAAATTTTCTTGGGACCCCCAACTAGTTCCCAGGAGAGAAGATTAATATAAAAAGAGCAGGTTTGGACCTTAAGTCCCTCTTTCTTCTTGCTCACTGTGTGGCCACTCTCTTCCCCTTGCATGTGTTCCTGCCTTAGTGCTCTCCACCATGTTGTGATGAATCCAGAAGGCCCTCGCCAGAGGCTGAACCAATGGGTTGCCCAATTCTGGACTTATAAACTCCAAAACTTTGAGTAATAGAAGCTTGTTTTCATTACACATTACTTAGCCTCAGCTATTTTATTATGGCAACAAAAAATAATCTAAAATAATAATAGTTGTACTCTAGATTGTGTGCTCTTAATCAGTATAACACATTTCTTCCCTACAAGCTCTGGCAACATGTTTAATTTAATTGCAGTAATATAACTGAATAGAACTCTTCAAAAGAATTCTACAGTTATGTACACAAACCCAGGTGGAATCTCAATTTTCAGTCTTGCTAAATACACTACATTTAACTTGCACATTCATATAATTTTATAGCATGAAAAAAGTTCAGTAAAATTTTAGTTCAGTAAAATTTTCTAGGGATACATACTTTGAGAATATCTATCTATATACCATCATCTTCTGCCTATTGATATTTATCTCTACACACACACACACACACACACACACACACACACACACACACACACACACACCTTGCCACAGGATTCAGTGCTAGGATTTTAGAAAAAGTAATTGTTGAATTGGTTTAGACTAGGTGTAGAAAAATTTGAGAGTTAAAAACTACAAGTTACCTTGGTGTTGTGGGTTTTATTTCTAGGAGATTGACCAGATTCTCAAAGTAAATATCAGAGAAAAATGTCTTCATGCTTCTGGAAGAGGACAAGAAAATAAACTATTTTTGAAATTCACCAAAGAGATTGGCCAGTTTTAACAAGTCCTACATGCTCCTTAATCTGATGGGATTTTATCAATAGCCTAACTGGTCTAAAGGGAAAAAAGTACCCAAATTCAGCCAACTTTAGCCTTCTACCTGGAAGAAGAGAAATGGTAAACTTCAGCCAGCTCTATGCAGCCCCCCTCACCTATGTGGGGAGGATAAAAGAACTGAAAAACACTTGCAAGGTTCAGTGGAGAGATATAGGCTCACTAAAAGTTAGATATTTAATTATAAGGTTATAGAACATTAGCCTCTTCATACCTCACCAACACATTATAATACAAATTGATTTATAACAATTTTAACCTAGTACATTGTATGTTATTATTAAGAAAAAAATGTAAAGCATACCAAAGTCAAAAAAGTAAAGAAACAAACACTATTTAACAGGGATTTTGAAATGATCAGAACAGGAATTTAAAGTAACTATAACTAATATGATGAGAGCTTTTGTAAGAAATATTAAATAGGTTTTTTAGAGCAAAGAAGAATATAAATGTTAGAAACTTAGATTATATATAAAAATAAAGACCATCAAAGAAGAAAAGTGACATCATTGGATCCAGCTATAGATGAACAAATAAGACGATCTAACTGAAAGGGATGAGAAAAGGAAGAGGAAAATTCCATAATGTAGATGATGTACATTAATAAACATATCAAAGTCAATCACTAAGATAAACATGAGAAGGAGGAAGTGGGAAGGAAATAGGGTGGGAATTGGAAAATGGTTAAATGAGTGATGTGTGTATGTATGCCACTACCATCTTGTACTCCATTAAGATGCCTGACTACAATGTACCAATAAAACATTTTAAAAAATCTAATTATTATGCCGGGCATGGTGGCCCTCACTTGTAATCCCCGCACTTGGGAGGCGGAGACAGGAGGATCATGCTGGTTTAAAGTCAGCCTCACTAGCTTAAGAGACCCTGTTTCAAAATAAAAAAATATAAAATAGGTCTGGGAGTGTAGCCCAGAAGTAGAAGGGTTTCCAGGAACCCCAGTACCACCCCCCCAAAAAAAATCTAATTATTAAGTTTGTTAAAATAATAATACTGTATTAACAATGTATTTGATAATTTTGTTATGTTTATGCAAATAATAGACTTTTATTAATATAAATTAATAATTATCAATGTATTTTATTATGTATGTGTATGCAAATTTTATCAATGTTATGTTATACCTATGCTTGTATATGTTTATATATAAATAAAATAAATGACAGCAATTATTAAAGGAAAACTAGGGAAAATTTTTAATTACTTTAATATGAAGTACTCACCATGTCTATTAAGTGATAGTGTTATTTAAAAGTGGACTTGGATTAGTTGTCCATATATATTGCAGACTCTAGAGTGAGTACTTAAATCAAATACATAACTAATATACTAATAAACACATCATCTTCTGGGTGCATGTGTTTTTTTATATCACTCTATAGAACATTATGTTGTACAAGTATAATGCACCAATAAAATATATTTAAACAAGAATACAGGGTTATAAAAATGTTCAATTAACACTGCAAAAGACAGAAAATTGTGAAAGATAAAAAATATGAATGTAGAATAAAATCAACAATAAAAATGATAACACATATGGTAGATATTAATCTGACAAGATCCGTAATCACTTAAAATGCTAATTGTTTAAATGTACCAATTAAAATACAGAGTTTGTGCAGGTGGATCAAAAGAAAGATAAAAATCCCTGTATGTTGTCTATATAAAACCAAATTTAAATATAAAGATACAAATAGACTAAAAAGTAAATGGATGACTCAGGTATGGGGTCACATACCTGTAATTCCAGTACTTGGGAAGATGAGACAGGAGTATCACAACTTCAAGACCAGCCTCTTCAACTTGGCAAGATTCTATTTCAAAATAAAAAGTAAGATCAGACTGGGAATGTACCTCAGAGATAGAACACCCCTGGGTTCCAGGTTTCAAAAACAAAAAGTAAATGAATGGAGAAAGAGATATCATGCTAATTCTACTGAGAACAAACAATGTATCTATGATAATTTTAAACTAAATAGATTTTTAAGGCCAAAAAGTCATCACTATATGATTCCAGTTTATACTGATAAGCATCTGTTTCTACTAATGCAATAGTAAATTGCTTTGCTTTATAAATTAATGTAAACCACAAAGTGAATAGGAAATAAACCATGTTTTCCTACTTCAATGAACCCAACCATGAAAGATGACAACTGGTCTAATGATGGCATAGTTATTTGTGAATGAAAATTAAATATTATAGATTGATACATGTTTCAACAGCATAATTCCAATGCAGATAGCTATGATTTTGAGATATCCATGCTGTCTATTTGAAAAAGACCTTCTGGCTGAATTCAAAGTTTGAGAATAAAGAGTTTGTAAAAGAGATACATGCATGGACCTGTGCAACTAGGTAGACAATATGTCTTATCTAGTGAATTTAAGCCAGCATCTCTCATTACACTCCCCTCAGGCTAATCATGGTCTTCCCCTGAACTTGAAACTATAATTTCCATTTGGTTGTTTTTGGTCGCTTATACCTGTGAACCAAAAGAAAAAAATTACAGCAAGGTAGAGAGGAGGTAATCTATTCAGATCATCATTGAGAAATAGCACCACTTTTACACAACAACGGGGCCCAAAAAGAGTATCTATGAAACCCAGAGAATTTACTGGTCACTTTTGTTCTCAGTGATAATGGCTATTGGGTATGGCAACTAAGGGATCATTCTAGGTGAAATACTAGCCATGGAAGAGGGAATGTTAGAATAAAACATGGAGAAGTGAACCTTTTTAATGCATTTCTCACCCTGAAACTTGCTGGAAAGTGGAATTATAGCTTATGTTAGTAACCATAAATATAAAGGTTGCAACAGACTTTATAGTTAAATGATGATTTCTGAATGGTGCAAGGGTGTACCTTATTTCCATCTACTGTGCACCTTTTAGATCCTATTCACTTAACTAGTAATTTTTTTTTACCTTTGTAGAGTTATAGAT
Source organism: Muscardinus avellanarius (assembly GCF_963383645.1). Lineage (NCBI taxonomy): Eukaryota > Metazoa > Chordata > Mammalia > Rodentia > Gliridae > Muscardinus > Muscardinus avellanarius. The sequence goes on from NC_137794.1 coordinate 16,910,120, forward strand.
TATTAGCCAGATCACATAGTTACAACACAGTCTCAGTTCTGCCCTGTTTTTTTTGCCCTTCTGGCTGCTGCTCCAGAGATTTACAGATGGCAATATAGTGGTATATACCTTGAAGTTGAGCTCAGAACTCATGCACATGCAACCCAAAAGTTTGGAGGAACTAATGACCTGTGGGGCAAACATTTGATCAACAGGGAAGAGGAGCTGGTGTTAAATGTATTCACCTTTTTTATTTCTCTTCATGTAGAATCATAGATTTCCTCAAGTAGATCCAAAGGAATTAGAAATAGGTCCCTTAGCCATGGCTTATTTGGGGATTGGCTCTCGGTTCTTCCTGTCTCATTCTCCTGTTTCTTGCTCTTTGAACAAGCCCTAGTAAAAATCCTTACATTTAATCATGTCTTTTGGGCTATTTCTTAGACAGCCATAGATTAAGAGAATGTTAATTGTATTGTATTCTTAGTGGTAAAGTATATTAGAAAAAAACTAATGGTGGAGACAAAATTGACAAAATTGAGTGAATTTAACATATTATTATTATTATAAAATGTTATTCTGTGAATTAAAAGGATGAGTTAAATCTTTATAAATTAGAAGGCACATGTAATTTTTTTATTCTAAAACTAAATCTAACTGTATATATGTATACATATGATTGTTTAAAATGGTATGATATTAGAAAAACATGAGGGAGGTTAAGTCACAGGCCTGTAAAGTTGATTATCTCTGGAAATTAAATTGGATGTAGACATTATTAACTTTGTCTTTATTCATCTTTGAGTGCATGTATTTGTTGTATAAATAAGTAATAATTTGGAATTTTTAAATGTGAAGAGAGAAGATAATTATATCATGCTGTTGGTCATTTTTATGAGATAACTTTAATTGCTGAATTTTGCAAGCCAGTTATTAGAAGTTCTTCAGATTGGGGCAAAGAAAAGATTAGAATAGCCTGAAAAGAAAATAAGAGGTAAGAATGTGTGTGTGTGTGTGTGTGTGTGTGTGTGTGTGTGTGTGTGTGTGTGTGTTAGTGGGGATTAAATGAAAGTGCATTTTGTCTCTGAGCTACACTCCAGCCCTTTCTATTTTGTGTTTTGAAACATGGTCTTACTAGGTTGCTAGGAGTATCACTACATTGATGTAGCTGGCCTCAAACCTGACTCTCTCTCTTGTTTCAGCCTCCCAAGCTAAGAGATTACAGACATGTGCCACCATGTTTGGCTAAGGTGAGAACTTTTCATAATGAATGTAGTCTTCTCTTGAATAATTTTGCTATAAACGCAATTGAAATATAGTAGAAAGAGAAAGAGAAAGAGATGAATCAAAAAAGGGAATTATCAAACTACTAAAAATAATTTATTTTGTATCTGAACAAGAAGGATCCTAGTGAGATTAGAAATCTGAAAGATAAAAAAATTAAAGTTCATTGAGGAAGTCAACAGTATTGCTTTAGAAGACTTAAACAACTTAAAAAGACATAATTTCATTAGAAATCTTAGAATAAACATCAGTTACATAATCAAATATAAAACTTTTATGAATGGACGATTTTAAGCTACTTTGTAAGAGCAATTTTTGGGTCTGTTCATTTGTTCTTAAGGGAAATATATTGTTTATATATTATATTTCATGGTAAATAGATATTTCACAATTAGTTGTATCTCCAAGTTCAGGAAATATATTTAATATCTACTAGATTTTATGTCCATAAAAAACATATTTTTCTCTTTAATTTTGGGAAAATATTTTATAATTTCTTTAGCTTTTTGGAGTCTACTTTCTCAATCTTTAGTTTCTTAATTCAGAAATACTCAGTAGTAAATCATTTTCTGTACTTTAGAACTCAGTGAAACATAAATGAGACATTACATAGCATGGCACCATTTTTCAAAATCAATGTGAGACTATTTTTAACATTCCTAGAAAACTTTGTGACTTAAGGAAATTAAACATTAATTTGAATACTATTTTTTCAAAATCTCTTAAAAGAGCTACATTACTATATTAAGTAATTACCTTGTTGAATGCCATAATTATAGAAAACTGCTGCTTTTAATATATTTCACAGCACATTAGTTTAAGGGTAAACTCTGCTTTTGCTTCATCTGCTTAGACTGCTTAGACAATATTAGGATCTTTTTTCAATTTCTTGTTAAGAAACCCCTCAGGTTCTTCTTTGCTTAAAAGCACTCTTTCATTTCAGTGGAATGATACATTGGAAACAATCTATCCCGTCTTGAAATACTAAATACCAGAGTGATTATTGAGCAATGGAGTGTTTCCATTACTTATTGTCTTTCAGACGGTTCTTTGTATCATTAATTTTTTAGTGCTGACAGAGTATCGCAATATTCTAAAGAGCAACCCCCTTTTTTTAGTGAATCTCATAAATCTTGTAGCTACTGTGGTTAGAAAGCAAAGGGTTTTTACAATTACAGATATTTCTGCTTTAAAGACAAGTACTTTCACAAGACTTGCTTTACTTGTTTGATTACATATAAGGAGACCCCTCAGGTTCACTTGCCTGGTATAGCAGGGTGGATTCTAATTGAACCTGGTCCACCAGCTTGTTATACCAGTTTCCTCCAGTAGAGACTCAGGTTTACAAAATGGGAATTCTGCCAATAATGCTATTCTAACTTGTATGATATAACTAAATACACTGGAGCATTATAATTTTTTTAAACAATGAGAAAATAATTTTCTATAAAAAGATAACTCTCTAGAAAACTACTTCTTGAATAAGACTGACATCTCTGACTCAAGGACAATTATAGTGTTTTCGAAGAAAACATTTTTAAAAGCAGGAAGTTACCATGTTGATATTCTAATTTGGAGTCCTCAAAATTATATTTTCTGAGTTGACAGTATTTTGGATATTCAGGAAGAAAAGCATTAGTTTGAGGCACCCCAAATATAGATACTTAAGGATTAAAAATTTAATTTCCAGCCACAAACAAATGCTTCTATATAAGATAATCAGTAGATCTTAAAGCAACCTCAAAGCAACTTTAAAACGATATACTTTTCTTTTGGTCCCAAACCAAAGGATATTCTTTGTATTCTATACTTTCAATAATTTTTCAAGAATGACAAAATAACAGTTTCTTCTTTATTCTCCCACAAGAAAAAAATGAAAATATGCCATGAAACATATTCAAATTACAAACTTATAATTAGTCACTTATGTTAAATTGAAGTTCAATTATGGCATGAATACATATTGAATCAAAACTATACATTCTTTTCAATATTTGACATAACTCTCACCACCAAACATAATAATGGTATTTATGATGAAAATTTAAAAGTATTAATATTATAACTGCCATCTTTCCTAACTTACATGCTTTTGTAAATAGAAATGAATAATAAAACTTCAAGGATGGTCATTTTGCAGGATGGTAGAGTAAGAGAGAAATTCTTGCAACTTATTTACTTACTTACTTCTTACTTACTTACTTACTTACTTACTTACTTACTTACTTACTTACTTATGTACTTATTGGTCCTAAGGATGGATCCTAGGGGAATTCTAACTCCTAGGTACACCCCAGACCTATTTTATTCTTTTATTTGGACAAAAGATCTTGCTAAATTGATGTGAGCCTCAATGAGGGTGATCTTGGACCTGCAACTCCCTTGTCTCTGCCGCCTCCCAACAATTAAGGTTACAGGCATGAACCTTCACACTCACTGTCTCTTGAAACATTAATAGATAGCACTCAGTATATATAAATGTTATTGGGAATTTTTTTAAATAATTAGAATGTGGTATAATGAGAAATTGTGAAATAAGTAAGCCACTCACATAGATGTTTATCTTTTTCCTAGGCACAGATTTATAAAATAGAGAAAATTTATCTTAGCAAACTTAGTTTTGCCACCCTTTGCTCCTGAACATCAAGTTTTCTCATAATAATATCATGGCCCAACATCTACTTCTATCACATCTATTTGTAAAATATACTTTAGAATCTGTTCTGTGCACAGTGGCATGTCAGTGGCCCCAACTACTAGGAAGGAAGAGAGGATGAGGTAGGATGATTACTTACTTCAGTCAGAGAGTTTGAAGATAGCACATGCAACAGAGCAAGACCTGTCTAAAACAAAACAAAACCTTCAACTCCATTGGGGGCTTTCATATTGCCAAAGTCAGTGATCACTACCTTGCCTTCATATCATTTAATCTCTCATCAACATAGAAGACCCCTCCTTCTTAAAACATGTTCACTCCTTGATGCAAGAAAACAACAGGTCTTTGATTTTCCTTGAATGACACTGGAAATTCAACAATTCTCTTTTTTGAATTATTCTTCTATTACTGGTCCTTAAATATTGTGTCACAGCTTTGTTTTATTTTTTAATTTTTTTTGGGGTGGTACTCGGGTTCCTGGAAACCTTCTTCCTTCTTCCTCCAGGTTACACTCCCAGACACATTTTACATATTTTAACTATTATTTATATTTATTTATAATTGTCTATATCATTTTTATGAGATAGTCACATAATATGGATTTATTTTTACTCCAAAAGCAATTATTTTTCAAGTAATAATTTTTATTTAATTAGATTTATTTAACAAATTGTATTTAAAATAAATATACATGTATATATGAACACACACATATACATATATATATATATATATATATATATATATATATGTATGTATGTACGTATGTATGTACGTATGTATGTATATATATGGTACTGGGGTTCCTGGAAACCCTTCTACCTCTGGGCTACACTGCCAGACCTATTTTTTTAATATTTTTATTTGGAAACAGGGTCTCTTAAACCAGTGTGGCTGGCTTCAAACCTGCATGATCCTCCTGTCTCCGCCTCCCTAGCATGGGGATTACAAGCATGCTCCAACATGACCAGCTATATATGAACATATTTGTATGACATACTAACAGACATTTCTAAAATTAAATAGAGAAAAAATTTTTAAATATTTGTGGTCCTTTACAGGAGAAATAAAAGTTACTAAAACTCAGTAATGCCCAACAACATCTCTTTTGACATATACTGTAAAAAATAAAATTCACAGTGGTAGTCTTTGCTGTGAAGAAAGTTTTTCAATATTTTTATGAGAGATAGAGAGTGAGCGAGCGAGAGAGAGAGAGAGAGAGATAGCACTTTATTAACATTTTTATTCTCCAAAATATGTTTCTAGATATACCCTATAATAATCCTACTTATATGCTTGTTTCTATCTTTAATTATTTTATTGGTGTATCAATTTTTATATCTCCCGAGGTCTCGATTTATCTGATTCCATACAACACATTTCATAATGATAATTTCATTGCATAATGATAATCTAAAACTTAATGTTTTGAATATAGAACATTAGCTTCATTCCACTCAATGTCCTAAACATCTAAGCATGCCCAGTTCCTCACTTACCCATGATAGCAACTGGAACTAAGGAAAATATTAGGTAAAAATCTGGGAGGATTACTTGACTGATATCTTTGGTCTTGTCCTACCTGAATCTAATTAATGAGTAAATTCTATTGACTTGATTTCCAAAATATATATGTTTCTATATCTATTGTGTACTCTTATGTTTTATCTACTTCCAATATGCCAGAGTTGTTCTTTTTATACAACTCTTTATTTTTATACACTTGAACACTACAATTTATTCTTCAAAGAACAAATGTAAACTGGTGGTGCACACTTGTAATCTCAGTATTTTGGAGTCTGACACAGATGATATCCCAGGTTTGAGGGCAGTGCAGGGCAATTTAAAGGGACTGTGTTTCACAATAAAAGATAAAAAGGGTTGCAGGTGTAGCTCAGTGGTAGAGTGCCCTTAAATTCAATCTCTAGTAATACACACACACACACACTCACACACACACACACACACACACACACACACACACACACACATAAACTTTTTAAAGTAAGATAAACCGAATCACTCTGTTGATAATTAAATACTCTCTAAATTTAGAATCAAATCCAGATCACTTCTGGGAGTGGAGATGCACTGGAATGCAGTGCCAGTGACTAGGGAGGGTAAAGCAGAAGAATTACAAGGAAGTGTGGAACTTAGTGACATTGTCTCAAAATAAAACATCAAAAATGAGTTGGGGTAGTAGCTCACTAGTAAAGAGGCCCTGATCTTAAATCTCTCATATGGAAATAAATAAATAAATAAATAAATAAATAAATAAATAAATAAATTATAATCCAGATTTTTGCTATGGTTTAAAGTTCTATATATTTAGTTTTTACATATCAATGGAATATTATCTACCAAACTCGTTTATTCTGTCTTTCAGCCATACTGGCTGGCTTCTTTCTCTTTCTCGAACATGCTATGTTATCAAGATTCTTTTTTAGTATGTTTGTGCTTATAATCTTTCCACCTGCAATGATCTTATTCAGACTTCTTAACAGTTAATGCTTAACCCCAATTTTATCACTTGAGAAATCCTCTCTATACTACATCTACCTGTGTAAACCATAGCCTCAATCCATGATGGGAATGGCCTTAGCCACAGACAAGGTCTGAAGATGATGCTTTCCATTGGTTCTTTTACTCAAAAAATATGGGCTGATTGATTTAAAAAGATGATAAATAAAAGTTCAAAGTATGTGGAATATCTTCACCCTGAAGTAAATAAAACTGATTAAAGAAGCATTTTAAATCTATTATTAAATAAATAAAATTAATAAAGTTTATTGAACTATTTACTAGTGAGAGAAATTTGAGGGACAAACTTGCAACAGGTTATGAGGGAAATGTCATAGGACATTCTGTGTACCTGAAGAAATATTTGTAATTCATCTTTTCTAAACTTCCCTACAAAACTATTTCAGTAAATTTTACTTGCATTTTCCTTCTCCAGTTTGATTCACTTTTAAAATAGTATTTTGTTTGTAAGTGATTTTCTTTCAATGTATTAAATTGTCATAAAAAACATCATGTTAAGGGAAATAGCCTACAATACCAAAACAAATATTTAGAAATGTTTGCATATGCTGGGCATGGTGGCACATGCTTGTAATCCCTGCGCTTGGGAGGCAGAGACAGGAGGATCACGCAGGTTCGAAGCCAGCCACGCTGGCTTAAGAGACCCCGTTTCCACATTAAAAAAAAGTATAAAAAATAGGTATGGGAGTGTAGCCCGGAGGTAGAAGGGCTTCAAGGAACCCCAGTAACACCAAAAGAAAACAAACAAATAAAAAGAAATATTTGCATATCCATGCATTATAAGCATACTTTAAATATACATGGTCAAACACAGAAGTTACAAAGAGTTAATTATGAGTTATAGAGTTATAATTCTACTGATGAATTCTTAAGCACAAAACCATGGGTCATATCCTAAAGATTTTAATATGAAATCTTTTTCACAGTTCGGATAATTTCACTTGAAAACTGAGAAGACAGGTTGTGAATTAATAGTCCTAAAATTCATTCTTGTATGAACTTCTTACTTATTAACAAAAAAATGAGTCAGGCTAGTGAGAGTGGAAGGTCTATTTTATGGTCAGCAATAACTAGGCCAGTATCATTTTTGAGAATTAGAAATTTATTCTGTAATTCCCTTTTGGCTGTATTAACTGTTTTCAAATAAAACATTTTATTTATTTTATTTTTAATTTTAATTGGTGCATTGTAGTCACACATCTTAATGGGGTACAAGATGTTGGAGGCATACATGCACATATCATCCAATTAACCCTTACCCAATTTAAATGAATACAATTAAAATAGATGGATGATTTGATTATTCTCCTTATTTAAGACGTAAGACAACTGAGTCTGCAATATGTCACATGAATAACAGGAAACACTTAGATTTGGAATGGGATTACCTAGCCTGAAGATTAGTCATATCACTTATTAGCTGAATAAACTTCTACAAGTTACTCAACCACCCTAAAACTGTTTTCTCATTTCTAAAAAGAACAATAGCATCTGCTACCTAACATGGCACAGTTAGTTCACATCACAGGGTTTAATCTGCCCCAGCTTGAAATGCTCAAGAACCAGCTGGACCAGGAAATGGAGTTCTTATCCATGTTCAGTGCCCAGGTCAAGGTAGTACAGAACAAGTATGTGGAAACCAAGGACTGCCTGAACATGCTGAACAAGAGCAAGAAGGGAAAAAAATTACTCATCCCTACACGAGTAATTTTATTTACAAGAATTTATTTATATTAGCAAGAATTATTTTGTAAATAAATTAATACATATAAAAGGCATAGCAAATAAGCTTAGTGCATATTTACTAAATGTCAGCTATGTGGGGAGAATAGAGCCTAGAATATAACTCAGATGACTAATTCTTTGCTATATTCATTCTATATTATGACAGTGCCATTCTGTTCATTTATTATTGGAGTTTAATTTTTTTTTGACAGACTTGGTTTTCTACTGTCCCCTTTCTCTTAAAACTCTACCATTAGAATATGTAGTTAGGCTGGGTGGTACATGCCTAAAATTCCAGGTCTTGGGATGCTGAGGCAGAGGACAACAGATTGAGGCCAGTCTCAACAAATTAGCTACTCAGAAGCTTAGTGAGACTACTTCTAAATAAAAAAAATAAAAAGGACTGAGTGGTGTAGCATGGTAGTAGACACAGGAGGACCCTGAATTCAATCCCCAGTAATCTCCTCTTGAAATAAAATATAATTGAAAAGGAGATTCAAAATGGCGACTGTTGGATGCTGATCTCAGTAGCTGAAACAAATAAAGTTCAACTACCAAGAAGGCAGCATCTTGAAAAAACAAAATAAATACAGCTCACAAACCAAAACAGAACCAGAAACCACAGCATAAGGAATCCAGTAACTCTAATTTGCAAGATCCACTGCAAAAAGCCCTAATGCATGAAAGATCTGCTATGGACATGCCTGACTGCCAGTGCCATTGCCAGCTGTGTGGCCCAAACCTTGAGTCCTGGCTCTGGCCAACACCAGTGCAGCAGCCCCAAGAAATTTAGAAAAATAATTCAAGAACTTAAAAGCAAAAGCAGTACTTGAGACAAAAGACCATGCACTCATCAGAAGTGGCACCCGTAGCAGCACAATGAGCCCTTCAAAGACCCAGAGCAAGACCAGTTAACTGTATGTGCCCAGAGAAGCCAAAGGACCCAGTGAGCCCTCCAGAAACCAGGAGCAGGGCTGCCAGGTAACTTTGTGTGCCCAGGGAAGACACAGAACCAGCAAGCTAGTCCAATTAGAACCTCCAGAGACACAGAAAAGGCGCTCAGTGTGCGGAACCTGCACAGGGTCATAGTGGGTCACTCCAAGAGTACATTGAATACCCGCTGCCCCTGCGGGTAGGGAAGTGCAGGCCTGTGCCCAGGGTGGAAAGTGTAGAGACCAGAGGACCACAGGCTAGAAATACACAGAACCCTGCACTTATACTGAGATCATTAACAGTGACACCAGATGCCCTGACACCTAAACACAAAGCTGTCAGAGGCGAGAGAGGGGCACAAACACTTATAGAGTAGGTTCAAAAGCAGGCAATAAGGTACAGAGCAATTAATAGACATTGGAATATACTCTAGAAACTTTCACAGTGATCAGAAATACAGATATTATATAGGCCCAGCACCATATTTGTAAATTAGTAGGACTGGGTTTTTTTCTTTCTTTTATTTGGGCTCTTTTTTGTTTCATTGTTTAGTTTGCTTTGTTGTCTCACACTGTTGTGAGTTCTTTTTATTTTATTTTATTTTGTCCTTTCTTTTTTCTTTTATTTTTTTTCTCCTTTTTGTCTTTAATGTATAATAGTTAACTTTTTTTCTTGTTTTGTTACTTTATTAGTGTTTTTTTTCTTCCTCTCCCTATTCCTTTTAAAACTTCCTCACTATAGCCTATCTACTCTCCCCTCTCAAAACTATTTTTCCCTTTGCTGTATCTCCTTGCTTAATAGTCAAGGTATTTCATATCTCCATACTTAAATATTCTACTAACTACAAGAGTCCTAATATCTAACCTTCTCTCATTCTCAACCAGATACTACCTTATTTTATTTAAATTCTTACTTAACCTAATCATATCCTCTACCTTACCTGACTCCTGTACATATCACCTCAGCTCCTACCCCACTACCCAACCCTTATGATTGAAAAAAGCACTGCTTACCTGTTAACACCTCTAAATTCCTACTACTAAGACTGGATTAGACATAATACCCACAAAAGATGCCAAGACATCAGAAACACAAGCCTGAGAACCCTGAAAATATGATAACTAGGAATAGTGAAGAAACAAATGAAATCACGAATAGTGACCTACAAGAAATGCATAAAAGAGAATTCCAAATTCTTATCTACATTTTAATGAAAGGCCTAAAAGGAAGTTTACAGCAAATGAAAGAGGAAATGGAGACAATGAGGAAGAATCAGAAAGAGGTCTGGAATGAAATCAAAGAATCAATAAATGAAATGAAGACAGTGATAGAAAGAAATCCTGGAAATTAGATAAAATGGAAAGTAGAATATCACTGTTAGAAGACAGCTCATTCAAAACTGAAAACAGGCCCCGGGCCAGAACACGTGTAGCATGCCAAACCCCTGGAGAAACCGGGCCCAGTACACTGGGTCCTGGGCGGGGGTCGCGCGGGGCATTCAAGCCGGGGCCCGGGTCGCGGGACCCTGGGCCCCAGGCAGAGTAGTGCGGAGCACTCTAGACCCATGGGGAAACCGACCGGGTCACAGTGCTACTGAGTGCCTGATCCCACTACCTCCTCAAACCACATATACTGTCTTCTCTTATTAAAAAAAAGAAAAAGAAAAAGAAAAAGAAAAATATCATAGATGAGTTAAGAAAGCCATTGTGGATGCCAGGACACTGGAGATACAGACAAAATTTATCTAAATGCACTGGAACTTATGGAAAAATTCCCCGTGAAGGAGGACTGCTGTTTCTCTATATTGTTAAGAATCTTGGACATCACCCATAAGGAGAGAGTTTAGCAGAGACCAAGGAGAAAGGCGGTGTTGAAAGTGGTCTCCATGATGGTGGTGGAGACTTGTATTCAGGAGAAGCAGAAACTGGAGCCTATCAACCTTATTATTTTTTTTTTTTTGTAGAAATTACACCAAATGTTGAATGCTACCATCATGCATGCTTAGGAACACTGGACAACATTCAGAGTGGAAAAAGAGCCTGGGAAGGATTTGCAATGGTGGAGGCAGTGGTAATAGCAGTGGCCAGTACTCAGGGGAGGCAGAGATCTGATGCATTACACCTGGAACCTTTGAAATAATAACCCCAGAGGCAGTGATTGGAGCCTCCTGAGGGGTTAGGCTGGTGCCAGGGTCAATGGCCGACATTAGAGCTTGCCGTGAGGCAAGGCTACTACTGGGGCCTCCAAGGCCGAGATCGGAGCATGCCGAGGAGTTAGGCCAATGCTGGGGCCAGTGAGGCTGGGATCGGAGCCTGCCGTGAGGCAAGGCTGGTGCTGGGGCCTTCAAGGCCAGGATCGGAGCCTGCTGAGGGGTTAGGTCGATACCAGGGCCAGCGGCCGGCATCGGAGCTTTCTGTGAGGCAAGGCTGCTACTGAGGCCTCCAAGGCCAGGATAAGAGCCTGCCGAGGGGTTAGGCTGGTGCTGGGGCCTGCGAGGCTGGCATCGGAGCCTGTTGTGAGGCAGGGCTGGTGCTGGGGCCTCCGAGGCCAGGATAAGAGCCAGCTGAGGGGTTAGGCCAGTGCCGGAGCCAATGGCCGGCATCAGAGCCTGCTGTGAGGCAAGGCCACTACTGGGACCTCCAAGGCTGGGATCAGAGCCTGCCAAGGGGTTAGGACGATGCCAGGGCCAACAGCCAGCATCGGAGCCTGCCATGAAGCAAGGCAGGTGCTGGGGCCTCCGAGGCCAGAATAAGAGTCTGCCAAGGGGTTAAGCTGGTGCCGGGGCCAATGCCAGCATTGAAGCCTGCCATGAGGTAGCCTGGTGCTGAGGCCTCTGAGGCCGGATTGGAGCCTGCCGAGGGGTTAGACCGAGACTGGGGCCAGCGAGGCCATCATCGGAGTCTGCCGTGAGGCAAGGCCAGTGCTGGGGCCTCCAAGGCCATGATAAGAGCCCGCCGAGGGGTTATGCCGTGGCCAGTGGCCGGCATCGAAGCCTTTCGTGAGGCAAGGCTGCTACTGAGGCCTCCGAGGCCAAATCGGAGCCATCTGAGGTGTTAGACCGGGGCTGGGGCCAACGAGGCCGTCATTGGAGTCTGCCGTGAGGCAAGGCCAGTGCCAGGGCCTCCGAGGCCGGGATCGGAGCTTGCCAAGGGGTTAGGTCGATGCTGGGGCCAAAAGCCAGCATCAGGGCCTGACAGGAGGCAAGTCCACTACTGGGGCCTCTGAGGCTGGTATCGGAGCCTGCTGAGGGGTTAGGCCAGTGCTGGGGCCAGAGAGGCCAGGATTGAAGCCTGCCATGAGGCTAGGCCAGTGCTGGGGCCTCCGAGGCCAGGATTGGAGCCTGCCAGGGGGTTAGGCTAGTGCTGGGGCCAATGGCTGGCATCGGAGCCTGCTGTGAGGCAAGACCACTACTGTGGCCTAGAAGGCCGGGATCTGAGCCAGCTGAGGGGTTAGGCTGGTGTGGGGGCCAGCGAGACCAGAATTGGGGCCTCCCATGAGGCAAGGACACTGCTTGAGCCAGCGAGGTCTCAATCAGTCCACTGGGTAGCCAGGCCACTACTGGGGCCATCAAGAGTGGGATCGGTACTTGCAACGCGGCATGCACAGAGAAATGTCGCAGAAAAAATAAGTCAGATGCTTCCCCTAATCAACAGGAAGAGGTTGAGCTATAGAAAGGGCCCTATAGTGAAGCAACTAATGTGACCAATCAGAGGGTATGGAATAGCTGAGGACGGAGCCTCTTTAAAATGCAGGAGGTACACAAACAAATGTATCAAAGTTAATCACCAAACAAACATGGGATCGAGGGGGGGGGGATGGGATAGGGGCTGGATGAGGGCTAATTGGATGACGTGTGCTTGTATATCCTCTCAAGTCTTATACTCCAGTGTGATTGATATATGACTACAATGCACCAGTTAAATAAATAAATAAATACATAATAAAAATAAAATTAAAAAAAGACAAAACTGAAAAGACAGTCAATAGCATAAAGAAGCCATTACAGTAACAAAACCTAAACATCCAACAACTATGGGACAATATGAAACATCCTAACTTATGGATAAAATGAAGGGATAGAGGTACAGACCAAGGGAATTTGTAATCTCTTCAGATAAATAATTCCAGATAATTTTCAAAACATGAAAAGAGACTTGGGTATACATCTTCAGGAGACATACAGAATATCATTAGGACAAGATCAAAGAAGGACCTCTCCACACCATATAATAATTAAAATGACCAATATCAAGGCCAAGGAAAGAATCTTAAATCAGTGAGAACAAAAAAAAATGGGTTACATTAAGGGGCAAAACAATAAAAATCATGCCAGACTATATAACCCAATCATGAATACCAGGAAAGATTTGTATGATATGATCCAGACTCGGAAAGAAACCAACTTCCAACGAAAAGTGCTATTTCCAACAAAATAATTATTCAAAATTCATGGAGGAACAAAAGTGTTTCAAGATAAGCAAAATCTCAGGAAATTCATGAATTCAAAGCCAACACTAGAGAAACTACTTAAATAAATAAACCATAAAGACAAAAAAGAAGCAATTTTCAGAAACAGAGAAGAGATGAAGCTGATCAATGGGGCATATAAGAAGAAATAATATATTACCAAACAGAAGATAGAACACAAAATGACAAAACAAAAATCATATTTCTGTAATAACTCTGAATGTCAAAGGACTTAACTCACCAATCAAAAGACATAGACTGGCAATGTGAATTAAAAACATAATCCAAATAAATGCTGTTTGCAAACCAACCAACCAACCAACCAACCAAAAAACAAACAAACAAAAATATATGCTGTTTGCAAGAAACTCACCATACAGCCAAAGACATTCACAGACTGAAAGTGAATGGATTGATAAAGATATATCATGCTAATGGAAACCAAAAATGGGCAGGGGTAGTAATGCTGATATCCAACAAAACAGACTTTAAGCTAAAACACATCAGAAGAGACAAAGAAGAGCACTTCCTTTTGTTAAAAGGAACAATACATCAAGAAGATATAATGATAGTAATTGTTTATTCCCAAATGTGGGTGCAGCAACATTTGTAAAACAAACCCTTCTGGACATCAGATCTCAAATAGACCCAAATACATATATTGGGACAGTTCAACACACCTCTCATACCACTGGATCAATCTTCAAGGCAAAAGATGAATAATTACTCTTCAGAATTAAAGAAAATGATAAACCAAATGTACCTAATAGACATATGCAAAATATTTCAACCAGAAAAATCAAAATGCACATTCTTCTCAGCAGCCCATGGAATCTTTTCCAAAACAGATCACATCTGGGGCCACTAAGCATGGACCAGCAAATTCAAAAGATGTAATATAATTCCCTGCATCTTTTCAGACCATAATGAAATGAAAGTAGAAATCAGCAATCAGAAACCCCCCAAAAAACTATTTAAATACATAGAGATTGAATGATACACTATTAATCGACAAGTGGGTCAGACTGGAAATTAGGGGAGAAATAAAGAAATTTCTGGAATTAAATGAAAATAGAGAAACAACTAACCAAAATCTATGGGACCCATTGAAGGCAGTGCTAAGAGGAAAGTTAATAGCACTGAGTGCCCACATTAGAAGAACAGAGATTTGCCAAGTAAACAACCTAATATCACATCTCAAGGATGTAGAAAGACTGTAACAGTCTAATCTCAAAGCCAGCAGAAGGCAGAAAGTAATTAAAATCAGAGCAGAAATAAATGAAATAGAGAACAAAAATCAATTCAAAGAATCAAAAAATCAAAGAGCTGGTTCTTTGAAAAGATTAATAAAATTGACAAACCCCTGGCCAACATAACCAAAAGAAAGAGAGAATCAACTCAAATGATTAAAATTAGAAATTAAAAATGAGACATCACCACAGACAGTGGGGAAATTCAAAGGATTATCAGAAACTATTTTGAAAATTTATACTTCAATAGACTGAAAACCTTGGAAGAAATTGATAGATTTCTAAGCACATATAACCTACCTACACTCAACCAAGAGGACATAGCAAGCCTAAACCAACCAAAAGCAAGCAAAGAAATAGAAACAGCAATAAAAATTCTGCCATAAAAAATGTCCAGGTCTTGATAGATTTCCAGCTGAATTCTAAAAACCTTCAGTAAAGAACTAATTTCAGTACTTCCCAAATTGTTCTGGGAAATTGAAAGAGATGCAATTCTCCCAAATTCCTTCCACAAGGCCAGTATCACATTAACCCCAAACCAAATAAAGTCACCCAAAGAAAAGAAAATCACAGACCAATATCCTTGATGAACATAGATGCAGAAATTCTAAACAAAATACTAACTATACTCATTCAAAACCATATCAAGAGAATTGTGCACCACAACCAACTTGGTTTCATCTCAGAAAAGCAAGGCTGGTTCAACATATGCAAATCAATACATGTTATTTACCACATAAATAGAACTGAGAACAAAAACCAATGGATTATATTAATAGATGCTGAAAAGGCACTTGAAAGAATCCAACACCCATTTATTTTAAAAACACTGCAGAAAATTGGAAAAGAAGGAATGTAGTTCAACATTACTAAGGAAATATACAATAAATCCAAAGCCAACATCATATTCAATGGGGAAAAACTGCAAGAAATTTTTCTAAAATAAGAAACAAGTAAAGGATGCCCACTCTCACCACTCCTTTTTAATATAGTGTTTGAGACTCTCACCACATCAATAAGACAAGAGAAGCCA
Organism: Muscardinus avellanarius; assembly: GCF_963383645.1. Classification (NCBI taxonomy): domain Eukaryota; kingdom Metazoa; phylum Chordata; class Mammalia; order Rodentia; family Gliridae; genus Muscardinus; species Muscardinus avellanarius. The sequence goes on from NC_137794.1 coordinate 16,925,985, forward strand.
GTCAAAGGAATTCAAATACAAGAGAGAAATTAAAACTATCCTTATTTGTAGATAACATGATTCTTTATCTAGAAGACCCAAAGAACTCAATCAAAAGACTACTGGAGCTGATTAACCAATTCAGTAAAATGTCAGGATACTAAATCAACCTAAAGAAATCAGTTGCTTTTCTTTATGCCAACAATAAATCTACAATCAAAGTAATGAAGAAAACAGTTTCATTCACTATAACCTCAAAACCAATAAAATACCTAGGAATAATCCTTACCAAAGATGTAAAAATCCTCTACAATAAAAACTATAAAACACTAAAGAAAGAAATTGAAAAGATCTTGGAAGATGGAAAGTTCTTTCTTGATCATGGATAGGCAGAATAAATATCATCAAAATGGCCATTGTGCCAAATGTGATCTACAGATTCAATGCAATTTCTATTAAAATACCTATGACATTCTTTATAGACTTAGAAAAATCATTTAGGGATTTTATATGGAGAAAGAAAAGACTCAGAATAGCCAAAGCAATACTCAGCAGTAAGAACCAGACAGGAGGTATCACAATTCCAGACTTCAAATTATACTATAAAGTAATAGTAGTAAAAAAACAACAACATGATATTGGCACAACAAAAGGCATGCTGACCAGTGAAACAGAATTTAAGATAAAGAAACAAACCCACACACCTATAGTCAAATGATCTTTGAAAATGAAGCCAAACTTATACGCTGAAGAAAAGACAGCCTTTTCAACAAATGGTGCTGGGTGGAACTAAATCCTTACTTTGCACTGTGCACAGGAATCAACTTGAGATGGATCAAAGACTTAGAAATTAGACCAGAGACAGTGAAGTTATTAGAGAAGGGCATAGGCTCAACACTTCAACATATAGGCATAGGCTATAAATTTCCCAACAAGACCTCCAAAGCACAGAAAATTAAAGCAAGAATTAACAAGTGGGATAGCATCAAACTAAAAACTTTTTCTCGTCAAAGTAAACTACCAAGAACCTGAAAAGAAAGCCTAAGGAATGAGAGAATATTTTACCAGGCAGCACTCTGATAGAGGGCTAATACATAGAATATACAAAAAGCTCAAGACTCTACACTAGCAAAACAAATAACCCGATCAAGAAATAGGCAACTGAGCCAGGCTCACGCTTGTAATCCCCTCGTTTGGGAGGTGGAGAGAGGAGGATCACACAGGTTCAAAGCCAGTCGTGCTGGCTTAAGAGACTCTGTTTCCAAATAAAAAAAGAAAGCATAAAATAGGTCTGGGAGTGTAGCCCAGAGGAACCTGGGTTTCCGGAACCTCAGTACCAACAACAACAAAAAAAAGAAAAGAAAAAGAAAGAAATGGGAGACTGAACTGAATAGACACTTCAGAAAAAAAGAGATACAAATGGTCAATAGATATATGAAAAGATGTTCAACATCATTAGCCATCAGGGAGATGCAAATAAAAACTACACTTAGATTCCATCTAATGCCAATCAGGGTGTCAAGCATAAATAAATCAAGTAACAACAAAAGCTGGTGAGAATGTGGGGAAAGAAGAACTCTTTTACATTGTTGATGGGAGTACAAACTAGTTCAGCCACTATGGAGATCAGTTTGGAGATTCCTTAGAAAACTAGAAACGGATCCACCATTTGATCCTGCTATACCCCTCTTGGGTATTTTTCCAAAGGGTTTGAAATCAGAAAACTACAGTAACATATGCATACCCAAGTTCATAGCAGCATAATTTGTAATAGACAAAATATGAAACCAATCTAGGTCTCTATCAACAGATGAATAGATTGCAAAATTATTGAAAATATATACAATGAAATTCTATTCAGCTATAAAGAAGAATAAAGTCACGTCATTCTCAAGAAGATGGAAAGACGCAGAGAACATTATTTTAAGTGAGATCAGCCAAACATAGAAAGAGAAGGGAAATATGTTTTCTTTAATGTACCCAAGTTAGGGAGGATTAGTAATACAAGAGGGACTCCAGATAATGAAGGGGACATTTCAGCAAAGCTATAATAGAAGGATAGGAGAGAAAGAAGGCTGAGGTTGATTAATGGAGAAGCTACATTCAAATATGTGTAAATGTATGAATATATCATCATTAACCTGGACACTCATTGTTGGGAGGGGGAGAAGGGAAGCTGGGTGTGGGGGGAGAGGGCACCAACCACAGTCTAAATGCCATTTTCAATATGCTCTACATAAAAATAAAATTAAAAAAGAAATAAAATATACTTAAGCTAAACAAGAAAAGATGTTGACATCATATTATTAAAGTAGCACCAAAACCACAATTATAAAGCTATGGAAGATATGGAGAAAAGTGAACCTTTCCATAGTTGGTAATGTAAATTTGTTTAGCCATTGAGAAGAACAGTATGTAAGTTCCTTTAAAAAATTAAACATACAACTACAATATGATTCAGCAATTTCCAAAACATAAATTTAAAAAAACATAAAATAACTAGGGATAAATATACACAAGGCCCTTCTACTGAAACTTCCAAAACAATGTTAAGAAAAGTAAAGAAGTAAAAGTTTGGAGAGATATTCTATCTTTATGAATCAAAATGTTTATAGATACTAATTTCTCTAGCACTAATCTTAATGCAATGCAATCAAACTTGAGATCTCAATACAAATTTTAGTAAAATATGTCAAACTGATACTAAAATGAATTACTTTCTACGATAACAAAAACCTTCAATAATGTACATTAACACTCCATGGTCCAAATACTTACTATAAACCCTATTATGTCTGTGTGATATTAGCATAAATATAGATATTTACTCATTGTGACAGAATACAAAAACAATTTCTTTTTTGTTGTTATTTGATTTCTTTATGCTTGCCACTCTGATTGGGGTTAGATGGAATCTCAGTGTAGTTTTGATTTGCATCTCCCTGATGGCCAGTGATGAAGAATATCTTTTCATGTATCTATTGGCCCTTTGTATCTCTTCTTTTGTGAAGTGTCTATTTAGTTCAGTTGCCCATTTCTTGATTGGTTTGTTTGTTTTGCTAGTATAGAGTCTTTTGAGCTCTTTGTATATTCTGGATATTAGCCCCCTATCAGAATGGTGGCTGGTAAAGATCTTTTCCCATTCTGTAGGCTTCCTCTTTAGGTTATTGATAGTTTCCTTTGATGAGAAGAAACTTTTTGGTTTGGTGCTATCCCACTTGTTGATTCTTGCTTTAATTTCCTGAGCTTTGGAGGTTTTGTTGAGAAAGTTACTGCCTGTGCCAATATGTTGTAGTGTTGAACCTATGCTCTCCTCTACTAACTTCACAGTCTCAGGTCTAATTTCTAAGTCTTTGATCCATCTTGAGTTGATTCCTGTGCATGGTGAGATATAGGGGTTTAGATTCATCTTTTTACAAATGGTTGTGGGGAAAGAGGAACTCTTTTACACTGTGGGTGGGAATGCAAACTAGTTCAGCCACTATGGAGATCTGTGTGGAGATTCCAAAGAAAGGTGGAAATAGATCCACCATATGATCCAGCTATACCATTCCTGGGTATCTTTCCAAAGAGGTTGAATTCAGAGAACTACAGTAACATATGCATACCTATGTTCATAGCAGCACAATTCGTAATAGCCAGAGTATGGTACCAACCCAGATCTCCATCAACAGATGAATGGATAGCAAAACTTTGGGAAATACACACAATAGAATTCTATTCAGCCATAAAGAAGAACAAAATTATATCATTTGCAAGAAGATGGAAAGCCCTGAAGAACATTATGTTAAGTGAGATCAGCCAAGCACAGAAGGAGAAGGTACATATCTTTCCTCTAATATGCCCAAACTAGGAAACAGAGGATACCAGTGGGATTCCAGATAATGGAGGGGAAATATCAGCAAAGTTTGAATGGAAATATAGGAGAGGAGGAAGGCTGATCTTGAATAATGAGGGTCTACATCTGAACATGTGTAAAATTATGAATATGACATGGTTAACCTGGACAACCATTGGTGGGAGGGGGGAAGGGAAAATGGGTCAGGGGGGAGAGGGCACCAAATATAGTTCAAATGTATACTATTTATGTTCAATAAAAATTGTTAAAAGAAAGAAAAATTAAAAATATTTTAAAAAGAAATCACTAATATCAGATGAGATGAATTTGATAATCAGAAAATCTTAGGGCTTTTAACATATGTAAGAGCTTGCTGACTTCTGTAACATGATGAATCAAGGATATGTTAGTTATGATCAACACTTCTGTTCATTAAACTTTATTGAGTTACACATTACATTATATAAGCAACTCTACAGCCATACATACACGTATATGGATGTACATATACAAATGATATAAGATAAATTTTCACTAAAAAGCATTTTATAACCCATGATAAATATCAACCCAATTTTTGTTTTATGAAATCCAGAACTTGCCAATTTGTCTCAGTTGAAATTAAAAAAGCATGCATTTCACTTGCCTTACTTTCAAGATAAAAATTATTCTTTCATAATGTTTCTGTTCCTCATAACTGCTTGCTAGCATGTGAAAATATTTTGAATCACTTATTTTAATGTGGTCACAGCTCTTAATTAAATGCAAGAGATTATTTGGACTTTTTAAAATTCTGCTACATCAAGACTTTAGTATTTCCTATTATGCCTATTCCCAAAATTACATATAGAATTTATTAACTAAATCAAATTATATGCAATTAAAATGGTACAGAACCTTTTTAATATGACATGGTTAACCTGGACAACCATTGGTGGGAGGGGGGAAGGAAAAATGGGGGTGGGGGTAGAGGGCACCAAATATAGTTTAAATGTCTACCATGTATGTTCAATAAAAATTTGTTTAAAAAAACAATTTCTTTTTTATAAAGCAAAGATTTAAAGGCATTTCAGTAGAAAATAAATAATCTTTTCAACTAATGATTTGGAACCCTCCCGTATGAATGAATTGAGATACATAATGTGAACTCTATATAAAAAAATTACTAGTTTGAATTCAGGAAATGTAATGCCTCCTGAGTGGTTCTTATTCATCAAAATTCATTTGGCTATTTTGGGTCTTTTGTTCCTCCATATGAAATTTATGACTAATTTTTCTAGGTCTATGAATAATATCCTTGGTATTTTGACAGTGATTGCATTGATTCTGTAAATCACTTTTGGCAGAATGGCCTTTTTTTTTTATTGGTGGTACTGGGGTTCCTGAAAACCCTTCTACCACTGGGCTACACTCCCAGACACATATTTTTATAGTTTTATTTGGAAACAGGGTCTCTTAAGCCAGTGAGGCTGGCTTCAGACCTGTGCAATCCTCCTGTCTCCGCCTCCCAAGCACAGAGATTACAAGCATGCACCACCATGCCCAGCAGAATGGCCATTTTTTTATATTTATTTTACCTATCCAAAAACAAGGGTTGATATTTCAATCTTCTAAGGTCTTCTTTATTTTTTCTTTAATGTTTTATAATTTTCATGGTAGAGGATTTTTAACTCTTTGGTTAGGTTTATTTCTATTTATTTTTTGGGGTTTTGAGGTTATTGTAAATGAAATTGTTTTTTGCATTTTTTCCTTTGTGGATTTATTGTTAGCACATATAAAAGCTACAGATTTCTTTAGATTGGCTTTGTATCCCGCCACTTTGCTGAGTTGGTTAATCAGCTCTAGTAGTATTTTGGTGGAATTTTTTGGGTCTTCTAGATATAGGATCATGTCATCTGCAAATACAGATAATTTTAATTATTCTTTTCATATTTGAATTTCTTTGCTATCCTTCCCTTGTCTTATTGCCCTGGTAAGAGTCTCAAGGACTATATAAAAAAGTAATGGTAACAGTGGGCATCCTTGTCTTGTTCCTGATTTTAGAGAATTTTTTAAATTTTCATTGGTACATTGAAGCCATATATCTTAATGAAGTACAATACGGTGGAGGCATACATGCACGTATCACCCAATTAGTCCTTACCCAATTCCCTCCCCTCCCTTTTTCTCATGTTTGGCTTAGTGATTGACCTTGTTATGTTTGTTAATATACATCATGAACATTAAATAATTTCCCTCTGCCCCCTCCAATCTTCTCAGATCACCTTATTAGCTCACCTACAGTATCCCCTTCTTCATCCAGAGTTCTTTCTATGACCCATTTTCTGCCTAGCTTTTGCATATTAGGGAGAGCATCCAATTTCTTTTTTTTTTGTGACTGACTAATCTCATTTATTATAATGTTCTCTAGTTCCATTCATTTCCCTGTAAATAATGTAATTGTGTTTTTCTTTATTGTTGAGTAAAATTTCATTGTGTAGATACCCCATAGTTTGTTATCCATTCATCTGTTGATGGACATCTTGTCTGGCTTCATAGTTTCCCAGTTGTAAATTGTGCAGCTATGAAAATAGATACACACACATTAGTTTGTTAGTTTGTTTTCCATTCTTTTGAATAGATACACAGAAGTGGTATTGCTGGATCATATGGTAGGTTTATTCCAATTCTTCTGATGATTCTTCATACAATTTTCCAAAGTGGTTGCACCAATTTCCAGTCCCACCAACAATGTTTTAGATTTCCCACTTCTCTACATCTCCATCATTTGTTGCTCTTTTTGTTTTGAATGATTGCCATTGTAGTTGATTCTAGTTGGAGTTAGGTGAAATTTCATGGTAGTCTTGATTTGCATCTCTGACTGCTAATGATGTTGAACATTTTTCATGAATTCACTAGCCATTTGAATTTCTTTTGTGAAGTATCTATTTAGTTCTCTTGCCCATTTTTTGATTGGGTTATTTGATTTCTAGTGCTGAGCTTCTTGAGTTCTCTGAATATCTTAGATATTAGTCCTTTATTGGAGGAGTAGGTGGAAAATATATTCTCCCATTCTGTTGCTCTCAGTTGTGGTTCTTGATAGTTTCCTTTGCTGTACAGAAGCGTTTCAGTTTAATGCAATTCCACATAGTGTTCACCTTTAAGTTTATTGTGCCTTTCAGGTTTTGTTATCAAGGTCATTCATTACAGACATAGAAAAATTAGTCCTTAAATTTATTTGAAAAATCCCCAAATCCAGAATAGCCAAAGTAGTTCTCAGCAAAAACAAAAACAAAAACAAAAACAAAAAAAATCATGCAAGAAGAATTACAATAACTGACTTTAAACTATACTACAAAGCCATAGTAATATAAACAGCATGGTACTGGCACAAAAAAGATATGTAGACTAATGGAGCAGAATAGAAGACTCAGAAACAAATCTATACACCTACAGCCAATTGATTTTTAACAAAGGGACAAAAAACATACACTGAAAAAAGCCTGTTTAACAAATGGTGTTGGTAAAACTGGTTAACTAAATGCAGAAAAATGGAAATTAATCTCACTTTTTTACCCTGCACAAAAGTCAATTCAAGATGAATCAAAGACTTGGAAATTAGACCAGAGACCTTCAAGCTCCTTGAAGAGGGCAAAGGTCCAACACGGTAACACATAGGCACAGGTAAAAACTTTCTCAACAAGACCCTAGAGGGAATTCTAGTTTTTGCCATTCAATCTAATGTTGGCTATTAGTTTATTTTATATTGCCTTAATAATGTTGAAATTTATTTCTTCTATTCTAATTTTCTGCAATGTTTTTTAACATGAATGGGTGCTGTATTTTGCCAAGTGCTTTTTCATTATATATTCATGATTTTGATTTTTGTTCTCATTTCTATTTATGTGGTGAATAACATGTATTAATTTTCATATGTTAAACCAGCCTTGCTTTCCTGGGATGAACACTGTTGTTGGGAGTGCATACTAGTTCAGTTGCTATGAAGATCAGTGTGGAGATATTTTAGAAAACTAGAAATGGACCCACCATATGATCCAGTTATACAACTACTGGTTATCTTTTCAAATGGATTAAAATCAGAGAAATACAGTAATATACGCATACCTATATTTATAGTAGCACAATTCACAATAGCCAAACTATGAAACCAACCTAGGTGATCATCAACAGATAAATTGATTACAAAATAATGGTAAATATACACAGTGGAATTCTCAGCAATAAAGAAGAAAAAAATTATGTCATTGCTAAGAAGATGGAAAGACCCAAAGAACATTGTTAAGTGAGATTAGCCAAGCACAGAAAAAAACATATGTTTTCTCTAATATGCTTGAACTAGTGAGTATTTGGGATACCAGAGGGACTCCAGATAATTTTTTAGTTTTCAGTAGAGCTAGGGAGGAAGGGTTGTAAAGTTTTTAAAATTAAACATACAAGAATATTTTATTAATGTTTAGCCAGATAAAAAGTTATTAACACAAGATATAAAATTATAGTTCTTAAAATTAGTTAATAAACTGACTGTCTTAAAACTAAAATTTACATTTTAAAAACATTGAAGAAACAAAGATACAACATATAAAATGATATTAGTATATTATAAATCTGATTAAGAATTTATGTGCAGAACATGAAATAGTAGAAAAGTTAATTAAATTTTAAAGGGCAAAAATACTTCAGGAAGACAAATACAAGTAAAGCCTACTACTTGATATAATTTTTCTTTAAAAAGGATGGTGGGTGAAAAAATCTATTAAGATATTTGATATCCTTAGTAATTAAGAAAATGCAAATAAAATACACATTGTGATACTACTACACACCCATTAGAATGTCTAAAATTAAATAGACTGACCAAGGTAAAAAGATCCTGAAATAAGTAGGCATTCTTGGAAATGTGAAATAGTACAATTTTGGGGAAAAAAAGTTTGTAATTTTCTTAAAAGTTTTGCTCCTAGATAAGCGCGCACGCGTGCGCGCGCACACACACACACACACACACACACACACACACACACACACACACGTATATGTCAAAACAAAATCTTGCAAATATCCAAACTGAAAATAATCTATATGTTTGATAGGTGAATGGATAAACAAACAAGAAAATATGTATACATTGTAATACTACTCATTGACTAACTGATGGATAAATTAATAAACTGATGGATATATTAATCAGATAGATTAATATTTGTCCAGGACTATAGACACAGATGTGAGAGAACTTTGAGAAGAAAAAGATTCCATAAGAGCATGAAGGAACTATCAGAAATCAATAATATATTCAACTTTATTGATTGGGGTGTTGATTTCACATATACAGATGTCAATACATCAAATTTCACAGTTTTTCTGTAGTTTATATCAATTGTACCTCAGTATAACAGTTAAAATAAAACTGAAAACAGATATAATGGTAGGTGAAAGAAAATTTAGAAAATAAAATAAAATTTAGAATATAATTAGTAAATATATTTTAAATTATCTTTTTGTAGTGTTTCAATAGGAACCTGTGTCTAAAACTTCTTGATTATACCCTTAACTCTTACCTTGAATTACTTAACACTTTAATGAAAGACCGATACTATTTTGGGATGCAGTCATTTCATAGCAAGAGAATTTATCATTCTAGTGATAGATTCATTTTATTTTGACTTCTACAAATTGGAACAGCTCTATTATTCTAAATATCAAAGTTAACTAGCTTCCTTTCCCACAAATACATCTGAAAATGGTCAAAGAATGTCATACCCCTGAAGCTATTTCTTATATAATAAAAACATACGCAGTTTACTTTGTCAGTTTTGAGACATATTATTCTACCCTATTCATCTCATTCAAGATTTCCCTTGAGCTTATTAGTGTCACTCTCAAAGTAGGGAACCCCAAACTGGAAGAAATAATATGGATTTAATATAATCAACACACAACACAAGGAGACCATAATCTTCTTTGTTCTGAAACACACAATAGACTAAGATCAGATTACCTTTTCTAGCAACAGAGTCAGGCTGTCAGTTCCTGTTAAATTTGAAGCTAAATAAAACTTTATGGTTTTTATTTTTTCAGTAGAACTGCTATAAATCCTGTTTCACACTTTTTTATTTATATAAAAGCAACTGTTTGAACCTAAATGCATGACTTTATATTTGTTTCTGTGAAATTACATCTTGTTTTATGCTTTTTGTTTCTGCCTATTGAGATCATTTTGAATCCAATCTTTCTGTCTACTATATTTATACTTTCTCTTAGCTTTAGGTAATTCACAAATCTCATTCATAACATTTGATTTCATGTACTCTCCTTTAGTCTTATATACCCCTCCGGCTACCAATTACCTTCTACCTTCACTTCACAATTACAGTAGTCCTATATTATTTGCTGCCCAATGTAACTTTCTTTAAAAAATATCTTCTCTTCTTTGTATCAGGCAATTTTAGCAGTCTCCCTTCATAACAAATAATATATATATATATATATTCTCCTATACTGGTCAATTTGAATCCTCTGTTTCCAAGGCTATAGTTACTTGTTCATAAAATAAGACCTTTTCACCAGGTGTGGTGGCGCACACTTGTAATCCCCATGCTTGGAAGGCAGAGACAGAAGGATCGCGCAGGTTCAAAGCCAGCCTCGCTGTCTTAAGAGACACTTTTTCCAAATAAAAATATAAAATAGGTCTGGGAGTGTAGCCCTGGAGGTAGCAGGGTTCTATCCCTAGTACCAGGAAAAGAGAAAGAAAGAAGAAAGAAAGAAAGAAAGAAAGAAAGAAAGAAAGAAAGAAAGAAAGAAAGAAAGAACATTTTATATCTATACTGAGCCAATCAGAATCCTCTGTAATAGTTGCACACTAAAAAACTAAAAAGAAGTTTAAAACACATAATGAGGTCACAACACTAAAAGAATGTGCTCATCTTTTTAAAAAGAATCACATGGATGAATGGATGGATGGATGGATGGATGGATAGATGAATGGTTAAATTCCAATCATTCATCCTGAGTTAAATTAGGAAACTATTTCTTACCATCACTGCCTTATCAACATATTACTTTGTAAGTAATTTTAACTTACCTGTAATAAAATAGAAAAAATATCCAAAAAACCCCAAAAATGTCATTTTTATGGATAAATTCAGTTTAAGTTGACTCAATACAGCTTAAGTTTTTTCATTAATGACTAGCACACTGCAGTAGATTTAAGTGGGATAATTAGCCCATTCTACTTATTATAAGTCTAATTTTTCATATTATGTTTAATGACATTTTAGGTTGTTAAATTGCCATAAAAATTCAGAACTTGAAATATCAACATTCTTCCAAAATGTTAAATTGCTGCTTATGAAGGAAATATTAGAGTATGAAAAGAACATAGAGCCTAGGGTCTAAAGGGCATGAATTAAATTCTAAATCTGACATTTATTCAATGTCTAGGTAAAGCATTTTATTTTTAAAACTTAGTTTTCTCTTTTTCTAAATTGTGAGAAATATTTTTTCATATTTATAAAATGAAACAATATAGGTGAAAGAATTTTATTATTTATAAAATATTCTAAAATAAAAATAGTCACTGTCATGATTATTTATTACTAATAAAAGAGTTGAGCTGATATTTAGTTTAGATGCTATTGAAAAAACTCTGTAAGAACTTGCTGGAATCATTCTGTGCCTCATATGATTTAGGTTTGTATATCTATATTTAGGTAATTTAAGTCAATATAATAACTAGTAAATTTAAAGTTTTTCTATGAGTACCCATCAACCAGATGAATCTCTGTTCTCCAAGAAATCACATTAAATGTGAGATACTGATCCATAAATATTTTATTTGGCCTCAAAGTTTTGCATCATACATCTTCAGTTCTTTGGTTATTTGACATCCGTGATTTCATTTTGAGTGATTTCTAAATTCTTACAAATATTTGACTTCATTGTCTGTCATGCTGCATTGTGTCATTTATGCATGCTAGACAGACATTATGACATCCAGTTCCATCTGCAATACAATGCATAACAGAAATGTAGAAATGAGGTACAGAGAGGACCAAGATTTCCAGTTGACTTGCTATGGAACATAATAAAGATTATGTATAATCTTTGCAGATCCTTAGCCTGATGTAGTAGGGACTGCAAATAAATATTATGTACAGTATTTGTGGGTTAAGACGGGTTACACATACCATACATTGGTCCTGGGGGTTGTTTTATCTACCTGAACACTGGTAAAGTATTATTTTCTTAAAGTGAGTACGATTTTGTAAATGGGGTCTGGGGTTTAGTGATGTTAAGCAACTTGGCTAAAATTTGGCAAGAACATGATGAACTCAGAGTTAGAACTCATTGGACCCACTACAGTCTACTAGGATATTGTTATTCTTTCTTATTTACAGTAGACCAATTTAGGTTTAGTAGTTTTCTAAACCTAAATAGTAAAATATTCTCTGACAAATTTCTGTACATTGGCAGAAAAGAAACCAAGGACAAATAAAGAAACTGTTGAAACATTCTAGAAGTTTGTGGTAATAGGTGGTACATTAATTTTCTTTCTATATAATAATCCGATCTCAATTGAAGGCTTAAAGTGACATTCATTATTGATCATGGATTAATGGTTTAACTGGATGGTTCTGCTGGTGTGGATCAGCCTCAGCTGAAATCGGCTTGGGTTTGCTTATGTTCCTCTGTTGGGTTCCTGAATACTGGGTTTCCTTAAATTTCTTACTTATTATAGGTTATGATGATGGTGGTTATGTTTGTCTGCTTTCTGTCTGTCTCTCTGTCTCTGTCTCTCTTTTAGCTGACTGGTAGAGACCTGTTCATATAGCAGCAGCAAGGTTCTAAGCATGCAAAGAAGGATGCCAGACACCAGGCAAGGTGGCATACGCTTGTAATCCCCATGCTTGAGAGGATTGTATAGGTTCAAAGCCAGCCTCAGCTACTTAATGAGGCTCTCAGCAACTTAGTTTCCAAATAAAATAAAAAAATAGGTCTGGGAGTATATCCCAGAGGTAAAAAGCCTCTGGATTCCACACTGAGTACCACCAAAAGAAAAAAAAAAAAAAGATGCCAGGCCTTTTGATGTCCATGTTTGGAAGTAATATGGTGTCACATCCACCATATTCAGTTTATCAAAACCAACAACATAGACAGCCCAGATCTGAGAAAGACAACTATCTTGCAAGAGGAGGGATAATAAATTTGTGCCAGTGTGGGGAATGACCTAGGAAGATTTGGGAAAGCTCTGATTATTAATATATTTCAAAATAAAATAATTGGTATATTTCAAAATAGTTGTGTCAAAATGGAGGCAGACATGGATAAAGATAGGACTTGGTTTCTGCCTAAAAACAGGCAGCTATTCCAGTGTCAATCAACCTAGCTCAAAGTACTTAACAAGTCAATAGAGGAGAGCTAGGGCTTCCTCTTTCTAAAGACAGATCTACATGATCTAGGGGGGGGAGCAGGGTTTGACCTTGCCCTTTATGGAAGGAGACACCTCACCACACCTTGCTAGGGGAGATACCTTACAGGGACGTTCACATCAGAGTCACACAAACAAGATGGAGGTCATGGGTATAAAAAAGGCCAAGTCCACGTGTAAGCCCTTGGGTGTACTCATTCGAGTCATCCCCTCATGCCATCTTGGCATGGGGCTGTATTTCTATTTTCTGTATTTCTATCTTTCTAATAAACTTCTTTAAATCTTCAGCAGCTGTCCAAGTGATGAATACTTATTCTTAGCTTAGGACAAGAATCCACGGTTTTTCTGTTTGTCTGTGTGTGGTGGTGGTGGTGGTGGTGGGAAATTACTTCTCCCCACGCACACACCACGTATCCCACCCCTGCAACAAAATTCACATTTTAAATAGGGTAAATATAGGAAAGGATGAAAAATTATGCCCTTTTGTGACCTATCTTGTCACAGACCACATGATTTAGAAAGAATGACAGAGCAGGAGGACAGTTCTGATGAAAAATCTGTTACCTTAAGAACTAAATATGTGAAATATGGGCTAGTGATTTAACTCAGTGGTAGAAGGCTTTCCTAGCATGAGGTAGGCCTTAGATTCCAATGCTTATGTTGTTTAAAAAAATTAACACTGTAAGTCTGCAGAAAATGACTTGGCAGAAAGAGTTTTCAGTAGAGCCACAAGGAAGCTATTTAAGAGACAGTGACTGTAGAATGGTCCTTCTTCACCTGATATTTAGAGTAAGTACTCACAAGTTGCTGACCCTTTTTGGTTAAAGAGTTTTCTAAGTTATTTGGATAATTTAGTCAAGTTAGACTTCATGAGAGATTTCTACATGGCCTGATATAATATGGTAGAGTGATGCTGTAGCTATTTGTTTGAAAACCAAAATGGTTTCACAATATCCATATGTCATAGTTTTTACAGCTCCATATAATAGGAAAAAATGTTTTTTATCAGTGTTTTCTTCTTGAAATGATATCTGAATCCTATG
>NC_137794.1:18365468-18370468 GCF_963383645.1 Muscardinus avellanarius
TTTTAATGCAAAAATTCAGTGACTCTAAGGAGTTAATAAAGATGTTATTATTCTAAGTGCTTTACAGTGGATTTTTCACAAAACTCAGCTTCATATACCTTCCACCACTTGAATATTCCACATCTCAAGTGTAAATATTTGGCCCTCTAGGCATGACTTTTTACAACATGAAAACTCCTTAACAACCCACTTGAACAGTTTCAAATCTACTGCAGTAGCAAAGAAGAGCGGTGTGTATTATACAGAATAGAAAAGAGTGAAGAGCCAGAAAGTCTGAGGTCAAGTCTCTTTCATTATCACTATCTAATACTCAGTTTCCTCAGCCATAGAAAGTGGATAATCACTGTTTCTTTGCAGGGTTCTTGTAAATATCAAATGAAGTAATATACATGGTGGTAATTTAGAAAATGTAATATGCTTAGGCAAAGATTAGATGATTTTGTGTCCCTCCCTTTGGATGCCTACACACACACAACAAGAAACTATGCAGAAGAAATGGAAATAAAATGAAATTTTCAATTTCTTGGGGCAGCATATACTGCTAGCTGTAATGTTTACCAAAGTTAGCACTTTGGGCCTCTAATTATGTAGATTAACCCTCTATGATGATCAAATGAACCAGGAATTTTTTTTTATCATGAATCCGTTGCAATGAAGTCATACTAAGAAGCATGTAACCAACCACATCGTTAAACTGAAAAGAATTCAGCAGATTGCCTGGTCTCTGGAGAGACAGACAACCTCTCTTCTTCCAATTTAGCTTCATTTGCCGTTTCTAAGAAAAAATTTCCTGGAGAATGTAAATCAAGAAAGCAGAGAGTGGATGTTTTAATATCCTTGCAGAAGTACTACCGTATCCTAGGAAATCTTAAGTTTTATATTTTTAAATTTGTGAGTTTTTGTATCTTGTTATTCTTTTATATTCTTAAGTTGTCTATTTTTAAAAAATCCAGAACAATATAATACATCCAAAGTGTGACAGAAAAAACAATTTATTGTTAAATGTAATAAAACCTTTAGTAATAGGCAAAATTAAATATATTTAATTATATTTAAGAATGAGATACATTTCCTGGTGCTTTGTTGAGTTTTTTTTTTTACAAGTAATCTCTTTAATTGAGAAATATGATGTCTATCAGCAAAGTTTGAATGGAAAAATAGGAGAGGAGGAAGGCTTATCTTGATTAATGAGGGTCTATATCTGAATATGTGGAAAATTATAAATATGACATGGTTAATCTGGACAACCATTGGTGGGAGGGGGGAAGGGAAAACAGGGGCGGGGGGAGAGGGCACCAAATATAGTTTAAATGTATACTATTTATGTTCAATAAAAAAATTGTTAAAAAAAGAAAATAAAGAACTTGCTACACACCAGGAAAAAAACAAAGAAAAATATGATTAATGCTTAGTAACTTAAAATGAATATTTATTTGAAATACTGAAAGCGCAATTAATGCTTAGAACTGTATATTTGCAGACCTACCTGAGAGGTATAGGGCATTTCTCTGTCTTTCTTCCATATTGGAGGCTTTCCATCTGCAGCCATTTCAATCATACAGGAAAACCCAGTTCTGCCAATTGGCATTGTGTAGCTGGAAGTAAAACAGAAGAGGCCATTATTGTATGCATTATTTGGCAAAAATAGAGTAACTTCACACATGGATGGTAAGTATTTCTTCAGTGAGAGAGGTACTTTATGGATCACAATAATCCTGAAATACAGCCTCAACCAAGTGTGAACATTTTCAGATAGATAAAAGATCTATTTCTTCACACTGCATTTCATTTTCTTTCTCTGCTCCTGACTTTTAGTCAGGACTTGAAATGCAACTAGAAAGCTAAATTCCCCAAAAAACAAAAAGAGCTTTATCTAAGTAGGTACTGATAAATTTTAAGTGCTAACTGCTGTTGACATATGGTCTTACTCACGTAAGAGATTGCTGGACAAGTAACATCAATGTTAAATGATGCTAAACTCCCTAGGTAGAAATTTCCCCTCCCTGGCCTACAGGCGAAATAGAAATGGAATAAGAAATGAAAGCCTGCAGACCCCTGAGCAGTGAGATTACACTGTGACAGTTATCAGAACTCAGGAAGCATGCTGCTAATGTACCAGCTGGTACTACTTCTGAGATAAAGAAAAGCATAAGGTTAAGGGAATTTGTAGAATAAACACCAGAAATGGTCAATACACAGTTGACAATTTATCAGAAGTTTGTAGAATGATGCAATCAGACGAAAGGCACATTCTCATACTTTTTAAATAACTCTTAGAATTTTAAAGGACAATTCAAATGATACCCTGATACATACTGTATGTAACAATATCAACTTACATTGTTACAAAGTTTATTCTATAGAGATAATATTAGAAACATATTCATTGATTTTTAAATTCAGTGGTTATTTCTACATATTGAGAGCATGGATGGTTTTTATATTTTCTAAATTTTGAACATTGTGTATACTTCATTTCTTTAAAAATTTTGACTACCCTTTTTGGTTTGCTTGGGCCTGAGGGATGTCTCAGGATGTGGGACTTTTAGTTAAAAAACCAGGTAAGTTCCTGGAAAACTATACTTTTAAAACAAAAAGTCTATTTTATTAAATAATAGTAGGTTAAGTAATAAATGATTTATTAACTAAAACTTTGGCTAAATATTCACACCTTTTCCTAAAATAACTATACATTTAGTTGAATGGGAACAAATAACCCCTCTCCTTTCTCTACTCCATCTTTCAAAAGGTATTGCTACTGGGCTGGTTCTTTTTATTCTTTTACCTGGAAATACAAATCTGGTATAGTTCTTTCAGGAAATCATTCCAGTACATTTTTAGCCTCCACTCTAATTTACCAAGGTTATTTTTAGTTTTGATCAGATTAATTTTTAACAGTCTTGAGTTTTAAGATCTTCCAAGCTATGTGTACTGTATATAGTAGGGCTATATGAAAGCTTCTGCTCTAATTGTTGATATGGCTGGGTTGACATGTATGGATGCTTATACTGGAGACTTCTATCTCCATCTATTCTGGAATAGATTTCAGGGGCTTCACATGCTCTCATTAACAAATGATAGAATCTTTCTTTCTTTTATTCAGGCCTTTCTGAAATCTAATTCTGAGCTTCAATTCTACAAAAGGCGGTCAGTCTACTTGCTGTTTGTTATTCCTCCCTTTCTCCTTTTGACCCTCCAACATAGTTGACCCTCTCGTCTGCTCAGTCAATATATACTATTTTGGAAACTGTTACTCTAATTCTGCCAGAGTTTTCCCCATGGGGAGATTCTTATATCATTCATTTTTATAATGTGCTGCATTTCCTTATAGGCCAAATTGTGTGTTAAGAAGCAAAAAATGCTCTATAAACAAATTAGGCATTATGCCACATAAATCATTTGAGGGAAAAATCCAAGTGCATATGCTTTATGCCTTTCAAGTATTGCTGAGGTCTGCTAAGTGTAATGATTTAAAGACTCAGGGATCATATTTTGAGATAATCCATTGGCTGGCTGAGTGATCTTAGGCAAACCACTTAACCTTTCTTCCCTGAAGTGCGATTATCCACAGAAGGAAGATAATCATTTTTCACTCAGAAATGGTTAGTGAGAATCACATTATTTAATGTACATAAATCATTCAGAGCTAATATTAAACCCAAGTTAAAGCAATTATTTGCTGACTAGACATGGATCTCTAAAGAGATTTTTATGAAAATAAATTACACAGTCAAGTTGAAGTGTTCATCTACTTGTACTAATATTACTTGTAATGGAATCCAAAATCAAATACTCAGGTTCTATTATTTAAAAAAAATCAAAACTTGATGAAACAGACTTTTTCCCACTGTTCTTAATACTTTTCTTCTTTAGATCTATAATCTTTAAGTATGCTAAACAATTTGGAATGAAATATTTTTATTTGTAAAGGGCAATTTACTTTTAAATTTTTAGAAGGTTCTACTCAAACTGGAAGTAGAAAGTATCTAAAACCAAGGTAAAGATTGTAAAAATGCAGAATAAAAAATAAATTGGTGGGCACACTAGTTAAACTAAGAGCTTTATATAATTTAGTATATTCAGTTCTCAGTCTAGAGTTATAGAATAATAATTAAAATGGGAGAGATATATATGTAAAATAGAAAAATAAGGACAATTTGGATTATAAATCAAGTTTTATGAAAATATGCACAGAAGTAATACTAGAAATGCTTTTACCAATATCAATAGTTATCTCTATATGCTGAGAATGAGGATAGTTTTCAATATGTTTCTTTTGTTTATTTGTATTTTCTAAATTTTGGACAGTGGGCATATACTATTTTTCAAAATTTAGCTTTTTTTAAAAAAAAAATAGTCAAGAACTAAATAATTTACCAGCATTTTTCTGTTGTCACTAGGGTCCTATCTTCATTTCACCCTTGACTAGTGGTTTAACTTCTGAGAATTTTAAATTGATTTTTCTTCTCTTAGAATTTTAAAGATAGGTCTGATATTTTCTGCTATCTGCTTCTGATGTGAAGTCACTCCTGGTTCAGTGTAAAAGCTGTTCTTTTGTTACTTCAGCCTTTCTCCCTGGCAGCTTTAAGATCCTGTATGCATCTGTGATAATGAGTGTAGATGTGGATTAATCACTATATATTTTTCTTGAAACTCAATTGCACTTTCCATTTCAAGAATTCTATGTTCCTTCGATTTGGGAAAATTCATAACTGAATCACTTTACATATTGCTTTTGGTATTCTATAAAACCTCTATTGATCTTATTTTTGAAGCCTATGTATCTTATAAATTTATTTTGTTTTAATTCTTTTCCCCCCTTTTTATGTTTTTTTTTTTTTTTGCGATTGAGCCCATGTTGGATTCTACCACTGAGCTAACACACTCAGTCATTTTTATTTTTATTTTAAAATAGGCTCTTACTAAGTTACTGCATACTGGCCTTGAATCTATGATCCTTCCGTCTCAGCTTCCCATGTACTGAGATTTCATTGCAGGTG
>NC_137794.1:18375468-18377500 GCF_963383645.1 Muscardinus avellanarius
GGGTCCAATGGTATGCTGAAGCTGGCTAGCACTGCTCAGGAGATCTGACTTTACACATTTCTTCCCAATTCCATGTTCAGTGAATCCATGCTGCTCGCTTGAAATTGACCAAGTTTGGAGTATTTATGCTAGGAAAATTGGCTAATAGTCAAATCAGCACACTCCTCCCCCTAGCTAGTTTTTAAGGGTTTATTGAGTTTTTGGAACATTTCTTAGTAGCATGCAAGCATTCACTTAGAACAAGGGCATTCAGAAAGGTGCCAGACTAAGGTTCACTGTTATGATTCAGTAGAAAAATCTCCTCTATTTAGAATCAATTAGTTCAAAGCTCTATACTGAATCAATCCACTTTGATGGTGAATGTGGGGTCCAGGAATTTTACTCCTAAAACCTGTACATGTTCAATGTACAAATATCAGGTAATGTTTAATTTTACCATTCACTTCTAAAACTCATTTTCTCTGCTTATTTTCTTACTTTATACTTGTATAAAATCACTGATAAACAAAACACAAGAATAAAAACTATTGATTGATAATATCTTCTCTAACACCTAAACTCAGACACATACACACACCTCCTTTTTTGGTACTGTGGAATGAACTCAGGGGCACTCTACCTCTAAGAGTTACACCTTTAGACCTTTATTATTATTATTATTTTTTGTGGTACTGGGGATAGAACCCAGGGGCATTCTACCTTTGAGCTACACCCCCAGACTTACTGTTTATTCTTTATTTTGAAACAGGGTCTCACTAAGTTGCAGAGGACCCCAGTAAGTATTTGAGACTGGCCTCAAACCTGCTTTCCTCCTGTTTCAGCCTCTTAAGTACTGGGATTGTAGCCATATTCACCACATTTCACCCACATACTATTTTGAGAGAGTAACATTTTCCAGTTGAAAGATCATATGAAAAAACTCAATTAGATAATAAGCAGATTACTTTACCAACTTTGAACCCAAAGCAATCCTGATGATGTTGGCATGCTGAAAATTATTAGGTTGTAAGTGAAATTGAAGACCAATTTTCTTCAGGAAAAGCCATGCATGTTCCTGTCATTTTTAAAGATATGTGACACTGATTCTTCTGTGTGAAATTACCTAATGTTAACAGTAAGTGTGTAGTTTCTTGTTTTTTAAATACTACAATTTCTGCATCATTACATGCTTCTTGTAGCATGTAATTTTCCTGCTGGCACACTTTTAGTTTGGATTTATTTAAAATACAGAAAAATTTTAATGTTAAAATATTTACATTCTATCATGTTTATATTCTATCATGAGGTCAGTAACAATCCTAGTATTTCTTTAAAAATATGAGAGAGAATAGAGTAATAGAGATGCAAAAGATTTAAAGTTTAGAAGCACTCTCTGAGCCAAAGTTGTAAATATTCTCATCACTCTAATTTAAAAAGGCTGGAGTACGATTCCGTGAGCCATGCCTCAGATGGATATCTCTTTGGTTTCATATTTCTTTCCAGTGAGTTTCACTCTCCTTGATCAAGAGCCTCTACTTCTTATTCTGATATGCAACTTTTTATGATTTCTGAGGCTTTGTGTATGCCTCCTTCCCTGCAGCTGTCAGTCCCACACACTTTGCCAAACATGGCTCTCTCACCTTTAAATGTCCTATAGTAGAAGGCAAACAATCAAGTTAAATTCTTACCTCAAGCAAACTTTCATTTTGGAGATAACACAGACAAGAAAAATCTTAGAAATACAACCCATAAGAAAAT
Source organism: Muscardinus avellanarius (assembly GCF_963383645.1). Taxonomy (NCBI): domain Eukaryota; kingdom Metazoa; phylum Chordata; class Mammalia; order Rodentia; family Gliridae; genus Muscardinus; species Muscardinus avellanarius. The sequence continues at coordinate 18,377,206 of NC_137794.1, forward strand.
AGGATTGATGCTATCAGATTGATGTTTGCAATCTAGATTAATTATTGAAAGAAGAATTTCCGGCTCTTATTCAATTTTGAGTCCATTTCTTATTAATGTGTCCATGAGAGCATTTCCAATTTAAAGATTGAAGGGAATTTAATTGAATAAGTGATCATGATGATGACAAAAATACTTTGTTTTCACTCCCACAGTAGAAAAAAATATATTGCTGGGGTTGTTTCTGATAAGAAAAACAATTACACTAAATGTTTTGGAATTTCTCCAGAATATGATACAAGAAATTCTCCAAGAA
>NC_137794.1:18377700-18510200 GCF_963383645.1 Muscardinus avellanarius
ATTATATACACATTCTGATCTTTCCAAAGGAAGCTGTTTTAATTTATGCTTACAAAATAGTCCAAGTTTACTAACTTCAATTCAAAAAGTGAATATTTCATTTACATTATGCATCAAACTCTGTGCTCATGGCTAAGGCTACCAAGAAGAATCACATATAGCCTTACTGTGAGAAACAGAAGGCCACAGAGGAAAGGTTATAAAACAAACAGCCATGGAACAATAATATAACATGACCTAATTTTTGCCAGGCCTCAGCAGACTGTGGAATCAAATAATATCACATATCATAATAATGCAACTTTCTGAACGTCTTCAACATTCTCTAGTGCCCCACCTCCAGTCCACAGAGCGTCCACAGTGGTAGATCAACGACGTTCCCAAACACATTTGCTCCCATAGCCTTGCTAGGCACCACAATTCTCAAGGCAGTGGATCTAGACTGGAATTTTTCCCCAGGAACATTGGACAATGTCTGGAAATATGTTTGTCATAACAGGCATGAGGATGCTACTGACATCTGTAGGGCGAGGTCAGGGATACTGCTAAGCATCCTGCAATGCACAAAGCAGCCCAACACAGAAAAACCCAGACCTAAATTGTCAACAATGCATATCCTGAGCAACTGTTTTAAAGTAGAAACAGAGGGAACGTTCATCAGCTAAATAACTCACAGGTCTTGTTATAAATAGGAGGAAGCATGGTGGCGCACGCTTGTAATCCCAGCATTTGGGAGGCTGAGACCAGAGAATCGCGGTTCGTGGTTTGCCGACAGCCTCAGCTACTTAGTGAGGCCCTCCGCAGCTTTGTGAGACCCTGTTTGAAAATGAAGAATAAAAAATATAGGGCAGGGAATGTGGCTTGGAGGTCAAATGCCCCTGGGTTCCGTCCCCAGACCTGCTAAATAAATAAATAAATAAATAAATAAATAAATAGGAGCAAAATGTTATTTCTATAATAGGTGAATCAAAAGATTATGTTTAATATTTGTTATGATAGGCAACACACTCACATGGTCCAGGATTCAAAATCTAATCAAGAATGTAGAATCAAGTCTTCCACATCCCCAGTGTACCTAAATCCAATCCCTGGAGGAAGCAGTGTACTCCACTTTCTCATTTACTTATTCAAAGATCTCTTTGCATCTATAAGAAATTATAGGAATCAACTCAAGATGGATCAATGACCTAAAAATTAGGTCAGAGACTTTGCAATTATTAGAAAGGGCATAGGAACAATGCCACAACATACAAGCACTAGTAGAATTTTTAAAAATAATACCCCCAAAGCACAAGAAATAAAAATGAAATAAGTGGAAAGTGTTAAATTAAAAGCTGTGCAGCAAAGGAAACCATTAATAAGAGAAAGAGAGAGAGAGAGAGAGAGAGAGAGAGAGAGAGAGAGAGAGAGAGAGAGGGAGCGCAAGCTGACAGAATGGGTGATCTTTACAAGCTATTTCTTTTTAGGAGATTTAGTATCTAGAATATACAAAGAAGTTTAAAAACTTAACACTAAAAATTAAAAATGGGCAAGTGAACTAAACAGACACTTCTCAAAAGAGTTAAAAATGGTCAATAAGTGTATGAAAAAATGTTCAACATCATTAGCAATTAGAAAAATGCAAATCAAACTACCAGTCATCAAGATCCAAACAATGATAAATGCAAGCGAGGATGTAGGGAAATAAGAACTTTGACACATTGTTGGTGAGACTGCAAATTAGTGCAGCCGCTTTTGAGATCAGCGTGGAGGTTTCTCAGAAGCCTGGGAATGAGCTACCATGTGATCTAGCTATACCACTCCTGGGTATCTTTCCAAAAATAATAAACGCAGAATATTAGAGTGATGCGTGCATATCTATACTTAGAGCAGCACAATTCACAATAGCCAAATTATGGAACCAGTCTAAGTGCCAATCAACAGAAAAATGGATTATAAAATTATGGGATATATACACAACATAAAGAAGAACAAAATTATGTCATTTGCAAGAAAATAGATGGGACTCGAGAATATTATGCTAAGTGTGACCAGCCAGTCACAAAAAATGAAGGGTCGTATGTTTTTTCTTGTATGTGGAAGCTAAGGAGAATTAAGATATAAAACGGACTCCAGACTAAGGCAGAGAAACCTCAGTGGAGTGGTGATGGGAGTTGAGGGGAGCGAGATGAGCGAAGGGCAGGAGATTTGATAAAGTATTTTGAAATACTTCAATGGACACAATGTACATATACAAAATTATCGATGCCTGTCTCAGTATGTGGAAGGGAGGGAGTGGGATGGGAGCAGGGTGGGGAGAAGCTCACCAAATGCTATGTGCAGGTGTGTTTCTATCACTCTGATGATGTATGAATACAATGCACTGATGAAAAGTAACTGCATATTAAGAAATTAAGAAAATTTAGTAAAGAAAAATGTTATATGTGTCTATACACACACACACAAATATATATATATATATATATATATATATATATATATATATATATATACACTATACATATTCTGTGCATTACATTTTTCTTTTTTATCTTGGAAATAGTTTTCTATCATGACACATAAAAGTTTCTTCAGTATTTGTCTTTAAGATAGCATTGCATTGTACATTGTATGGGTGGTTTCTGTTTTACTTAACTTTTGAACATGGGTATTTAAGTTATTTGTGATTTTTTCTGTTACAAACACTGAAAAAATTAATAACATTTTATGCAGGATAAAGATCTACAAGTAGAATTACCAAATAAGAAAATTTGTGTGGTTATAATTTTTTCAAATGTTTTCCAGTTGACCTTCCATTGAAGTTTTATTGTTTATATTTGCACATAAATGTATGAAAATAATTTGGATGATTTCATAGTTTTCAAAATATTTTTCATCTTTGCATGCTTCCTTGAAAACCTTTTAGAAATAAAAAGTGGGTATACCATGTTATAATTTTTTTTCATGATTTTAGCACTCAGGTATCTCAGTATCCTAGTAAAACATACGTAATGTACCATTTACCATTTTGACTATTTTGAAGTGCACAATTTTGTGACACTAAGCAAATTTAGAGTGGGATGCAACCAATGCCTATTTTCAAAATTTTTATTTACCACAAATGGAAACTCTGTAAGCATTAAGCAAGTTTCCCATTTTGACCTCCTTCTAATCCCTGGTAACCTCTTACCTAATTTCTGTCTCAATGAATTTGTCTCTTTTAGATGTTTCATAAAAGTAAAATCATATACAAACTATATTTCTATTTCTGGATCAGTTTACTTAGCATAAAGCTTTCATGGTTTATTCGTGTTGTAGCATCTATCGGAACTTTGTTCCTTCTTAAGTCTGAATAACATTCCATTGCATGTATATATTTGTTTAACCATTCATTGGCTGATAGACATGTGTTGCTTCCAGATTTTGACTACTGTGACCATTCCTGCTATGAATATTGGTGTGCTAGTATCTGTTTGAGTTCCTGTTTTTTATTCTTTTGAGTATATACCATGAAGTGGAATTTATGGGTCATATAGTAATTCTGTGTTTACATTTTTTTCAGTAGTGGAGATGGAACCCAGGTATTGTACCTTAAAGCTATACCCCCAGCCCTAGTTTTTAGTTTTTTTTTTTTATTTTTTAAACAGTGTCACTGAATTGCGAAAGCCCTCACTAAGTACCTGAGGCTGTCTGCGAACTGCGATCCTCCCGTCTCAGCCTCTTGAATGCTGGGATTACAAGGGTGCGCCACCATGCCAGGCTCTGTGTTTACCTTTTTGAGTAACCACTAAAGTGATATCTATAGTAGATGTACCATTTTACATTTTTCAGCAGTCTACAAGTGTCTTTGATATTTTTTATTTTACATTAAAATATTAGAACATTTTAGTAGTTGTGAAGTGATATCTCATGTAGTTTTGGTTTGTAGTTCCCTAATGATGAGTGAGCAATTTTGAGTATCTCTTTGTGTGCTTCCTGGCCAGTAAAGAGAGGGAGGAACTGTATTTCTAAACTTATAACACTTCCAGCATCAAATGTGTAGGTTTTCTACACCAAGAAATTCTCCATTTTTTTGTGGACACTGACTGGGAGTCCTATAATTAACTCAATTTGGACACTAGACACTGAGAGTTAGTATACATCCCATGGGGGCTTCTCACTTCAGAGGTCATTGCAAGTAGTGGGGTTCCAGGTTTCTGCCTTTGCTATAAATTGAGGTTCCCACGGCCTCATCCTCACCTTCAGTAATTTGCTTCTATAGCTTCAAATACTCAAGGAAATGCCTTACTATTTTACTATTAAGAACACAACGAGAAACAGTCAAAAGGAAGAGGTACACAGAGAAAAGTGTAGAAGAAGGATAGTAAACTTTCATGCCTTTTCCAGGCACAGTAACTTTCTGGACATCAATATGTTCACCCACCCAGAAGATCTCTGAACCCTATTGTTTAGGGTTCTTAATCAGTGTGTAAGTACAGTTGATTAAATCATTGGCTATTGATAATTAACTTAATTTACAGTCCATCTTTCCTCCTTAAATGATATTGTGAGAGTTTTAGAAGCTTTTATGTCAGGAACCAGAGTTTAAGTCTCCAGATAATACAACAACCTCCTGTAACCCTTATCACTCGGGAAGTTACAAGGATTTTAGAAGTTCTGTGTTAGAAACTGAGGACAGAGACCACATATATATCATGACCATCTTTATGTCTTCTTTGCAGAAATGTCTACTCATATTTTGCTCACTTAAAAAATAGATTATTTGCCATATTGTTCCTAGTTCCCAAACATTGAGTCAAAATATTCCTCAAATAATTTTTTCGGCCTTTATCACAATTTGCTTCCTTTTGAGAAGACAGGATCATTTCATTCTGACAGGTAGGCACACAGCTATTCAATGTAGTTTCTTGCTGCATCCTGGAAAGACATGATATTTTACCTCTTCAAGAGGATTAAGATGAAAGCAAAATGTATGAAAGATTTTATTTTTCAGAGGATTTTAGGTTTATGTTGAAGGACCAATTTCATCTTTCAATTGAAAAATAGTATTAATAAATGAATTCATACACAAGTAGTGGTAACTGTAATAAGGTTAATTAGTGTCTAAAACAGATCAGAAATTCTCAGATTTTTTTTAACAAATTATACAAACGGGCATAAGGTCTTCATGAATTATAAAAATTTCTTGTCTATTTAAATTTACATTAAAATATTTAATATGTTAATTTAATTATATTCAGGTCAGCCATGGTTAACAAGAAAATAAATTTAATCATGGAAAACACTAAATTAGTGAGTGTTCTAGAACTTTAGATTGATAGTGTTTTAAATACATAAATTCAACAGTTACAATGCAATTTGGACACAGATGAAATTAGAATGCATATATTGAATTGTGAGTGGACTTACACTGTTAAGATATACATATGATCTGCCGGGCTTGTGGCACACGCTTGTAATCCCTGTGCTTGGGAGGCGGAGACAGGAGAATGGCTCAGGTTGGAAGCTAGCCGTGCTGGCTTAAGAGACCCTGTTTCCAAATTTAAAAAAGTATAAAAATAGGTCTGAGAGTGTAGCCCGGAGGTAGAAGGGTTTCCAGGAAACCCAGTAATACCACACACACAAAAAAGATATACATATAATCTAAAGAATTAGACCTTGTCAAATATTCAGCTATGGAATACCTGAGAAAAATAATTATAAAGCAGCAGCAGCAATAGCAGCAGCAGTGTTTCAAACATTTTCATAGTGCAGTCTAATTTGTCAGAAACACCACTTCAACCAACATAATTTCAACAAAGTAAATGGAAGTAAAAATGGATCTAGATTCCTAATAATTTGTCATTGTTCATGCCTGTAATAGGTATGGTCTTCATGAAGAGTGTGTTCAAATTAAATATTAGGCCAAATCTAGGCTCCATTAGGTGCTAAATTTAAAAAAAGCTGAAAGGAGAATAGTTGAAGGTAATAAAAAGCGAAGATCATATTAGTCAACCTTCTCATTGCTGTGACTAGAACACCTGACAAGAACAACTTAGAGGAGGAAGGGTTCATTTGGCTCTGGGTTTCAGAGGTCAGCCCAAGGCTGGCTGGTCCAAGGCAGAAACATCTTGATGGGAGGGAGTGACAGAGGACAGATGCTCAGTTCATGGCAGCCAGGAAGTAGAGACAGGGGTGAGAAGAAGGGACCAGTGACAGATATAATCCCAATGATACCACCACAATGACTCTCCTCCTCTAGACACTTCCTACCTGCCTACAGTACCACACAGTAAGTCTATTCAAATCATTAATCCACCAATAGATTTATCTGCTATGAAGTTGGAGCCCTGATTCAATTCTTTCACCTCTGGATATTTCTGCACTGCCAGCACATGAGCTTTTCTGGAGGCCCATCCACAGCCCAGTCATAACAATGACAGTAGAACCAACACTACCAATACTGCTAACAGTTGAGTAAGACTTACAAATGCTTTTATATATATTACACATATGGACTTCCAACAACCTCTAGAAGTAGGCAGTGCATATACTACAGTACCTGTTTTAGAGGTAAGAGAACTGAAGCTCAGGAAGGCAAGAGACTTGTACTAGCTCTAATGTAGCAAAACTAAAATATGGTCCTAAGCAGCCTGGCCCTGAGTCTGCATCCTGATTGCTATGCCAGTATTCAGCAAACTTGTCTCCACATTGGAATCACCTGGGAGAAGGTAGGGATTAAAATTTTACAGTGCTCAGGCCATAGTCCAGACCAACTAATTCCCAATCTCTAGTGGTAGGACACAGGTGCCAGAAGCTACCCAGGTTAAGTCCAATGTGCAGAAAAGTTGTGAAGGCGGGTATTATGCAAAGTTCCTTTAAAGTTGGGGAGGTCAAAGGAACCAGACTTAAGCCAGGAAATATACAACTAGGCCATTAAAAAGAATAACAATGGCTGGAAATAAGCTCAGTGGCAGAATGTTTGCCTGGAATGTTCGAGGCTCCAGGTTTGAGCCCTAGCACTACAATAAGCAAACAAACAATCTTAAAGATACAATTGATAGCAATAAGCAATCCATGGAATGCTTTTACAAACTAAAAAGAAACAGCTAAAGTTGTAGCAAGATAAAAATAGTATATTTTTATTACTAATATCCTATCATATTAGATAATTAGCATTTTAAAGAATCAAGCATCTGCTTTGCATTTGAAGGACAAGTGGTATTGTTTTCAGAAATAAGGGCATAGCTAGACAGTTCAATGCTGCTCACTGTCCTCTGGATTTTGATGTCAATTACAGTTCAGAATTAGTGATCTTCTCTAAAATTAAGTAGGTAAAACGCCCCAGGTGATCATATTTTAGAATATAGGACATATTAATACATTTTGTGTTTTTTTTTTTTTTTTTTTTTTGGTGGTACTGAGGTTCCTGGATACCCTTCTACCTCCGGGCTACAGCCAGCGCGGCTGGCTTCGAACCTGCGCGATCCTCTTGTCTCCGCCTCCCAAGCACAGGGATTACAAGTGTGCGCCACCACGCCTGGCCATTTTGTGTTTTTCACAGACAAGTTACACTAATGACGCTGCAAGGTCGGATGCATGGATTCACAGTGTAAATCAACCAGAAAGATAGAAAGGATGCCATCAACTTCAGACGTATTGTCAGTAGCATCTGCCCTAATGCATTGAATTGTGCTGGTTTGGAAGAATACTTCTTAGGTCATGGGCTGTGAGAAAACATGCTGTGGCCAGATTTGCTCTAGGTTTGTAGTTCGCTAATCCTCTGTCAGTCGTGGGCTCCACCAACAGCACAATTGTGTGCAGTGGTTCTCACCCAGGGGTGGCTTTGTCCTTTTCTAGAACACATCTGTCAATATTTAGAGATGTTCACAACTAGGGAGTGAGGGATGGGGCAGATACTGACATCTAGCACTAGCACCAGAGATGCTCATGAACATCCTACAGTGTCCAGGACACACTCCCCAGCAGGGACTTACCTGGACCATAGTGTTAACTCTGCCTAATTTGAGAAACTCTATGAATGGGTATTTTCTCTTCATTTTAAAGACAGTAGAGATTTCATCTCTTCCCATCAAGTATGGTGGTTAATTTATGTTTATTCAACCACACTTGGTAGATCTACATGACAATATTAGAATAATTTAAGTAAACTCTGAGGACCTGCAAACTATTCTCATGTAAAAACACCATAAAGATGAATTTGAATTTGGGTGTGGTAAAGCACACCTATAGCTGAGACAGGAGAATCACAGGTTTGAAGCCAGGTTTAGCAACTTAGTGAGACACTGTTTCAAACAAAATAAAATAAAATAGATCTAGGGGTGTAGCTCGGAGGTAGAAAACACCTGGGTTCAGTCCCTAGTACCCCCCTCTCCATGCCAAATGAATTTGATGGGATCTCTAGCTATGCAGGTAGGTAGGGTTACAGACTTAAAGACTGATTCACAAGGCAGAGAAGGGAACTAGATCTAGCAGATGTAGATATGAAACTGTGACATATCAAATGTACAGATTACTGAGTGAGAAAACCAGAAAGAGGCATTGCAAGGACTCTGATGCTGGTTTTTGGTGTTCAGAATGCTTTTTTAAAATCAGCTTATGGCGATTAAGGTGACCAATCAGAGGGTATGGAATAGGGGAGGATGGAGCCTCTTTAAAACGCAGGAGGTACATAAACAAATGTATCAAAGTTAATCACCAAAGAGGCATGGGATCGAGGGAGGGGGAGGGAATGGGATGGGGGCTGGATGAGGGCTAATTGGATGATGTGTGCTTGTATATCCTCTCAGGTCTTGTATTCCAATGTGATATATGATTACAATGCACCAATAAAAATAGATAAAAAAATAAAATCAGCTTATAAAGCAGTAATACATCTTCTATGAAACAAGAGTAATGGGTCACGTAAGATACATCGGATCATTGAGCCTGTGCAGAGGTCACCTTACCTTATTCAATAAAAGAATAATCTCTAAATCAATTCTTATTTTTTCTGTGTATTAATTGAGTTTTCATGACATCCTAAGTGCCTTTTTTCTTTTTTAAATATTTTCGCTACCCTGCTTTTAAAGAAATGTTTAATTTTCACTTCTTTAAATTCTATTACATTCGACCTTGTATGAGAAAGTGATTATTAGATTACACATTCTCAGAATTTCACTCTAGCATATCTTATTAAAACTGGATTCTGGGCATACATTTAAAGGTTTGGAAAGCTCTGCTTATCTTATTGAAGGCATTACTTTGTATTAGCAATAAAGAAAAGTGCTATATGTCTAAAAACATTTTCAATAGAATTCTGATTTATATCAGTTCTGTCTGTAATGACCGAATAAGTAATCTTTTAAGAGATCTCACATAGCGGATTCTATTGTATAATAACGTAAAGTGACCACCTAAACCTTTCTGGACAGGTGTTTGTTGCTTCCCGGCTCTTGCTGACTAGAAAACAGCCTATACTATAAGTGGGAAGAGATACATACTAATGAAGATGTAAGCAATAGCTACATTTCAGGTCAGAGTGGGGCTGAAAAAAATCACACAAGTGAGGTTCAGTTTAAGTTATTAAAAGCTCAATTTAGAAAAGTAAAATAACTGCATTTGTAATGTAGTGACACTCCAGGCACTTAGTGACATTGCTCTGAGGATCTTGTGGAAGATGGTTTGAGGAGGGTTAGAATTTAGGCAGGGAGACCTTTGAGAAGGATACAGAACCCATGCAGGTGAGCAGTGGGTATACATAATCGATCTTAGTGGGGCAGTGGTTTGTTTGCTTTGGTGCTACACTCTCAGTCCATTATATGTTGTATTTTGAAATAAGTTATCTTGAAATTATTGAGGCTGGCCTCAGAACTGCGATCTTCCTGCTTCAGTCTCCCAAGTACTGGAACTGTAGAAATGTACCACAGTGCCTGGCTGGAAGGGAGGGTGAAGAGTTATTTAGAAGCCAGCATATGATACCTTTAGAGAGACCCCATTTCAAAATAAAAATAAAATAGGGCTAAGGATATATTTCAGAGGTAGAAAACGCCTGGGTCCAATTCCAGCATGTAAAGAAAGAGTTATTTAGACATTGAATGATAACAAAACCTGAGCTTGTTTGTCTGCAGAGAAAGAGAAATAAAGAAGGAAATAAAGCAAGACTCTTAGGTCAATGACTTATTTGTTGTTATGTTACCTATGTAACCTATTTAACTCCAAAGTACATTCTTTCATCTGTTCTCAATATCTAGGATGAATAGTATAGGAAGAAGAAACTATATGGGACATTAGATAGAACATTCTATTCAGGAAATGCAGAGCCTCAAATGGATATGGACCACATAATTTGCAACTGGAATTCTAAAAATTTGGTTTTATATTGCCTTCCCTGTTATATTCTAGCATATTGGATATTATAATGATGACCATAACATATTTACATATTTTCTATATATACACAATGCCCAAATCTAAAAAGACCAGTGATAATGCAAGCCTGTTACAGAGCACATTGGGAAGTAGACTGTGAAAAAAGGTCCTATTAACTTTTTCATTAGTCATTTTTAACCACATTCTATATTAACACTTCAATACACTTCACAAAATAGCAATCTGGACTTTTTATTCAGCCACATTTAGTAGAAAAGTGGGAACTGAATTAAATACAATCTAGAAAACAAATAGTGCAAACAATTTCATGAATATTAATAGAAAACCAGACAAATGTAATGTATTTGAGTCTGTATCACAAGATGTACAATTCATTCTTTTGTGGAATTGCTATTTTCACCCAAGATAGATTACTTTAGTCACTTTAAAAATATGAAATGTGAAACATTCATGGAAGAAAGATAGGCCCAGATTATGGGAAATGTGATAGATTTCTCAATGAAGGAATGAGGTTTTGAATAAAGTACTCCCAGTGGCAGCATCTTAACAAGATCGTGTTCAATGAACATGAATCATTAGCAAACCACCAAACAATGAACACACACACACACACACACACACACACACACACACACACTCACACACACACACACACGTGTAGGTGAGACTATAGGTTGTCATGGATTTGGTAGAAGTTTCTATCTCTCCTTATTTTTTATTTTTCACCTCATTCTAAAATCATTAATATAGTATGCATAGTCACTGTGAATTGAATGCCTGCTTCCAAAACATCAGGATTTAATTTATTGAATGATATTTCATTAGTTCAGATGAATTGAAATGTGGCATTTCATTTTCTAAAATCATGCAGAAACATTAATCAAATAGATACTTAAATTTTAATTTAGATACTGAGTAAAGTTTCAATTTATTTGAATAAAATTAAATAAACATAAAAAATGAACTAAAATCCATTTTTGATTAGTGATCGTTTAAACTGTCCCCATCCAAGATTAATAAGGGACACTTTCTTTTTCCTCCCTATTTTACATAACATGAGACTATTTCCAATTCATGGAGCTGGTTTCATAAAGTCGAACTTTTTGTTAGTGGTTTGATATATTTACTTTACTAAATTGATTTCCAAATGAAGAAATCAATGAGTCAGTTAGTACTATAAATGTATACAAGATAATCTTTTTAATGCATAATTTATTTATCTCACATATTATAGTCTTACTTTAAATATTATTTACTTTAATTATTATTATTAGAGTTACTAAAGAAGAAATCTGGACTCTTTTGGATAGGAATCTAACCTGAGTCCAATATTTAACAAAGGGTAAAGTTTCTGCTGCTATAATTCCATGAGTTTTCAGAAATAGCAAAGCATTCCTTGTTAATCAAATAGCAATCACATAATTTACTGAGATATTTCTGGGCAGTCACAATTGGTTGTAAATTTGGTTGTGAGTGAAATTAGAATACATTAAAAAGGAGTAAAATCTTTTAAAACCAATTGGAGAACAGCTGGTTGGATTTAATGAATTGTTGATTCTCCCAATTAGAAATACAGGCATCGGTAGAGAAATTTAGTCTGTCTTGCACATGGAGAAAACTATTTCCTGACTTAGATTTGGGGAAAAAAAATATATATATATTAGCTTTCCAATGTGTTTATTTAGTTTATATTTAAACCAAGGCTGAAATATAGATTTGCTTTTCAATAGTTTAGGATTTTTTTGTATTATTAAAGATGAAATGTTCTCTATATAGAAAGATACAGTCTTAATTTTGGCAGAGTTGTCTTTTGATATATTTATTAATCTTTCTGTGGTACTCTGAATATAGGTAAGCTATAACACTGGTTGAATGAGTTTTTAAAAATCAATGAATTATGTGTACATTCTTAATAGTACTTTACACTTAAAATGATTAAAATGGTAAAATTTATACTTAAAATGGTTAGGATGGCAAATATTATTCTATGTGTTTTTCCTTTAAAAATGCAGTAAATTATGCTGTTTTACTAGTACAAATAACTCATTTGATAGATTTGGATTGGCTTTATAACTCCATTCTTATCTACCACATTAGAATAAACTGTCAGCTATTTTGATTTACTTTTTGAGGCCAAGCAAAACTCATAGCTGTGTGTATAATTTTACCTGAGAAAGCAGCATCATTCTAATAGTGCAATAAATACTGGAGCTCTATGTAATCTCTCTCCTTCTCTGTTATTTCTCTCATAGACTCCTCCCAAGACACTATCAAATGGCACCAATTTGGGGTTAGTGTATCTGTACAGATGCAATTGACTCTAGCCATCATTATTAACCCTTTCTATATGAGGATACATACAATAACATGGCAGCCATTCATCCAATCATTGGAAGGTGAAAATATATTTGGTTGAGTCACATGGGAATGCAGGTTTTGAACATTGTTGATGTATAAAAATTTAATTTCCTATGTTCTTCTTAATAGTAATAAGTATTATTAATGCATTTTCTACTCTGTCTCTAGAACTGAAGTAGGAAATTTGAACATATAATCTCTATTATCAGTTCTTATGAAATGAAAATTTTTTTTTGCATTTTATACATGAAGGAGTTGAAGATTCCAAATTAGCACCATTTGGGGCTCCAAAATGCTTGTTATTGACTAGCAATGAAGAATAAAGGATTACTGCCCTTGCTGCCAGGGAGAATGGTAATGTGATGTATGGATACCATGTTGACTGCAAAGTAGATTCTCTAGTCATTGTGTCGTGGCCATTTATACATGGAAATTTTTTCTTTACCAAAAGATAGGAAAGAACTTTGAGTTAAAGTATAGCAAAACAAAGTAATGCATGTTAAAGATAGTAGACATGATAGTGTGAGAATAAATATGGGGAAAACTGACTTGGGTAAATATGCTATAAGAAGAAATTAAAGAAGAGGCTCTTTCCAAGTTAAAATTTTTAGTTATGAGTAATTCTGCTTTTATAGAATATCTCTGGAAGAAAATTTTGAATTTGTGATTTTGCATATTGTATAAATTTTTATTGGAAACTAGCTGGGATAAAAATATGTTCTGAGACTGTAAAGTGTAGTAAATGGGGATATAAGATTGTTATTGTTGTAATGAGTAAACAGTATATATTATATTGTATTATAAAATTTATTTGTGAAACAGATTTGTAACTATGACTTGCAGGGTAGAAACTTAGGCCACAGGTTAAAAAGTTAAAAAGCTTCATACTTTATTATTTTGGGAATATCCATAATTTTAAGGCTTTTTCTTTTTATTCATTTTAATTGAAATATAAAACTATTTTATTATTTTAAGATTATCTGTAAAGCCAGGCATGGTGGCACATGTTTGTAATCCCAGTATTTGACAGGAGGATTGTGGATTCTTGGCCTGCCTTGGTGACTTAGTGAGGCCCTCTGCAATTTAGTGAGATCCTGTTTCAAAATAAAGAGTTAAAAATTGGGCTGGGAGTGTAGCTCAGAGGTAGAATGCTCCTGGGTTTAATCTCTGATAATCTCTTAAAAAAAGATTATCTGCAATTTTTATGTGCAGAATTAATCTTTTTTTTTTTTTAACAGTGTCTCATTAAGTTGTACCAGCTGGCCTCAAATTTGTCATCTTCCTGTGTCAGCCTCCCAAATACTGGGATTACAGGCATGTGTCACTATGCTCAGCTAGAATTAATATTTAATGCTAATAAAATGAAATCTATTACTAAATCCCTGAAATAAAATAAATCCATGGAATGAAATAAAGTAAAAATCCATGAAATGAAATAAAATGAAATCTATTACTAAATCCATGATTTCATATCTCAGGCTTAGAGTTATTCTTGTAAACCCTTGTCTTGTAAAACTTTATAACACTGGGACTAAAATAGAAGAAAGAAGAATTCCTCCAATAAGAGCAATAATAAAATGTTCCGTATTGTGGTTATCCATGAATTTTCTAGGGAAAAAATGTAGAAAATATGTTTTTTCTTGTTATTTAATATTTTTACCTTATAATATTATTTCTGAATTGAGAAGGGAGGCTATAAAATAATCATATTTATTAAAAATGCTTTTTAAATTTATAGTTAAGTTGTAAATGTTTTCTAGTTAGTGATTTTGGATATTTAAATAAGATATCAATATTTTATTTGAAATAAGATGAAATAGAGAGATGATGTAGCAATATGGGAGATCAAATTTGCAAAGTTAATTTTTCTATTACATGTGGCAATTTAATATTGGACAACGTCTTGATAAACTGGAGCTTTTAGGGAATATTCTTTACAATTTACTGTTTTATCTTCATGACTATCATAGAGTATAAATTGAAAATTCAAATCAGTTGTATTTAAATACAGTAAAACATTTGGGTATTTACACTAAAGCTTTCTTTGTTTCTATCCTTTGTACTTGTTTTAACAAGGTGATTTATAGGAGTCATTTGAGAATTATTTGTAATGCTCTGAGGAGATGGCAGAAGGACAAAACTTACTGCAAAGTAATGTGGCTATGGATGTAATTGAAATACACTTTCATTTAATTGTTAGGTTGTGTTTTTATGAGTCATTGCTTCTGAAAATAGCTAATCTTATGAAAAGTTAATGAAATCTTAAAAACTGTTCTAAGGAGATATTTAGATGGATTTTTATAGCTTATAATACTTGGTATAGGTCTACTAACTTTCAAATGTTACTTACATTTTATTTTCTGATGTTTAAAATTGGTTTTGAAAATTTTCTTTTATTCTATTTCTGTTTTATTTTTCTTTACATTGACATAACATTGCATGTGTTTATTATGTAAAATGATATTGTGATATGTACACATACACACATTGTGGGATGCTAAAATCTAGAAAATCAGCAAATGCATTACCTCACATCATTATTTTTTGGTGAGAAAATAGAAAATCCACTCTCAGCATTTTTCAATAATATAATATATTGTAATTAACTATAGTCCCCTATAGTTGCACAACGAATCTCCTGAAATTATTCCTCCTACCTAATTGTAATTATGCATCCTTGGAAATCTCTCCACTTTTTGCACCCCTCTCACCACCCAGTCTGGTTATCACCCTTCCACTCTCTATCTCTATGAAATTGGATTTTTTTAGATTTCACGTGAGTGAGACCATGCAGTGCATGTCTTTCTGTGCCTGGCTTATTTCACTTCACATAATGTCCTGCAGGTTCATCCACACTGCCCTAAATGACAGGATACCACCTTTCTTTACAGTGTTATTGAATTGTGTACATAAACACACACATTTTCCTTATCTGTTCATCCACTGGTGAGTCCATTTTTTTGGATATTGGGAGTAGTGCTGCAGTGAACATGGAAGTGCTGCTGTCTCTTCAACATACTGAGTTCATTTCCTTTGGATATATACCCAGTCATGGTAGTCCTATTCTTAACTTTTGGAAACACCACCATAAATATTTTTTCATAATGGCTGTACTAACTTACCTTTCACCAACAGTTTGTTCAAATCTCCTTTTTTACACATTTTTCTGACATTTTTTTTTAGTAGCCATTCTGCTGAAGTGAGGCAAGATCTCATTGCAGTTCTCTGATTACAAGTGGGACTGAGCATGCTTTCATATTTCACCTGCCATTCAGATATCTTATTTTGAGAAATGTTTTAAAGATCTTTTGCTGATTTTAAATCAGGTAATTTGCCTTCTTGCAATTGTTTGTGTTCTTTATATATTCTGGATATTAACACCTTATGAGATGTATAGTTTGTGAATATTTTTCTTATTCTGTAGGTTGTCTATCTTCTTTGCTGTGCAAAAGCTATATAGTTTGATATGGTCCCTTTTATCTATTTTTACTTCTGTTTTCCAAGATCAATGTCATGGAGCTTTTCCTTATGTTTTCTCCTAGTAGTGTCATATTTTAGGGTCCTATATTTAGGTCTTTAATCCATTTTGAGGTGATTTTTGTATATGGTGACATAAGCAGTTAAAATTGGGCTCTTGTATGTGGATATCCAGTTTTACCAGTATCATTTATTGAAGCAACTGCCCTTTCTCAATTGTCTGTCCATGAATCTTATTTTTATGCCAGTGATTTGCTATCTTGGTCATTATAGCTTTGTAGTGTACTTTGAATTCAGGTAGAGTGGTTCCTGGAGCTCTCTTCTTTTTTGCACAATTGCTTTGCTTGTTTGGAGTCTTTCATGGTTCTGGATAAATTTTACTAATATTTTTTTGTAACTATGTTTATAAAAAATATTTTTTCTATATTTTTTCTATGTTGTACATTTGAGAGATTCTAATGTGGTGTAAAATGAAGAGGTGATGGCAGTTTGCATTCTAGAGCAGGAATACACAAACTAAGGACCAAGAGCCAAACTGAGCACTTACAAAATTTCGTTGGAACACATTCATATACATTTGTTTATGCACTGTCTATTGCTGTTTGAGCTATAACAAACTTGGATAATTATACACTATATGCCCTACGAAACATAAAATGTATACAACCCTTAAGAATAAATGGTTGTAAATCCATCCCATAGAGCTCATGGAAAACTGGGACTGAGCTTTACAATGGCCTATCACAAAGAAAGATTAAGGACACTACAGGGAAGGAAGGAAGAAGAAAGAAAGGAAAGAAGGAGGAAGAAAGGAAAGAAGGAAGAAAGGAAAAAAGAAAAAATTGGGTTCAAATAGAGGTATTCATATTAAAATCTGGGGCTAGGTTTAGGTCCATGGAAAGAAAAATAAAGAAAATTTAGATTAGACCCAAGAGGAGGCATTTTGAGGCATTTTAAGTTCAAATGTGATCATTTACTAAATGCATGAATACTATACTTGTAGTTCTAGATGGCTATGCCTATAAATTTTATGATTCCTAGGGGTGGAGGTGGTGGCTGGGCTTTGACTTTTCAAATAGTTGGGTGATAATTCTGATGATGCATACAGAAAGAATTGCAAAGACCTGTATGGTTTTGAGACATTTCCAGCACAGATCTCTCTGTCTATCTCTATCATTATGTGTGTGTGTGTGTGTGTGTGTGTGTGTGTGTGTGTGTGTGTGTGTGTGTGTATAAATCTAAAAATATCTTAACATAGGTTAGAATAGCTGCAGTTTCCAGGAAAATAGGAAATGTGCTGTACAAAAATTCAAAAGTTGGTAGAGAACAGGCAAAATGTGTTTTTCTGTATTGAAAAGGTTTAGAGAGCAGGCTTCAGCATTGTTCATTAAGCAGTGAGCTAAAAGATAAATGCTTTTTATGTAGAAAATGGTAAGTGCTTTGCCCTTTAAAGAGGGAATCTAGAAAATGTTGCCCTTTTAATATGTCCTGAAGCCTGCCCTGGATTTGAGGATGAACAGAGATGGCACTAAAAGTGATAAAGCAATAAATCATAGAGCCCCAAAGTTCTCTTTGTGTGGCAGCTCTTACCTGTTCAGAAGGCAGTAACAATCTTCCGAACATACCAATTTCCCTATGTGGGATGGAGATCAGCAAAGTTTTAAGAGAAAAAAATACTGAGTAGGAATAAAAGTGTCTTTGCCTCTCTTTCATTTATTTCTACTTTGAGATTTCTGCTGTCCACATATTAATTGGAGAGCTTAATGGATCTAGCTATAAGGTGATAGCTAAAGTGGAAAGAAAATTATATATCTCTGCTGAAATCCAAAGTAAACATAATTTCTTTTTTTTTAATGTTCAAGACATTTTAGGTTCTTTTCACTCTGTTCACGTGTTACCTTCCATTTCTTTTCATACATTTAAAATTTCCCAACTCTCCACTACATAATTCTCTTTTAGTTTCTAAAATGCCAGTGCAAGTGAGAAAAGGTAAAATGATGTTAAAAAATCACTGTCCTTTAGAAGGTTCATCAAACATAAAACAAGATATTAATGATGAGTGAGAGAGAAATTTTCTTATTTGTTAAAATAATTATGATAAAGAAGTGGGCTATTTTTTAGTTACTAATTAACTATATTTGTAGGTTTATTAACATTTGTAGGTTAATTTGGTTAGCATCTGGAAATAAGAACAGTTAACTAACTAATAAAATTTCATGTGGATCTTGGCTTAACTATGCCTGCAGTTACTTGCTTTCCTCTACTAATAAGATTTAACTATTTTGTGTGCCACTTTAGGAAAACGTTTAGCTGGTGACTGGAAAATGGCGAAGAAGGATTTCCTGCTCGGCGCCAAGACTATTTAACATTGGGGCCACTTTCTCTGGTAGAATCAGGACAATCTCTATTAGATGCTCACATAAACATGGATGCATCTTCTTGGTAGTGTTTGGAAGACTGTGAACCACGACCTTCCAGTTGTAGCCCAGGCAGTGCCCAGGAGGACAGTGTTGAGTCTGTTTTGTCCACATGGATCATGTCATCACATAGTTCCCTCTTTAGCACTGCAGATCCCTTCCCTGTGACTGAGTGGGGACCATAATCCTTTTATCATTTGAGTTCAACTCAGTGGCTTCTCTGTTTCATCCAGGCCTTTCAACTTCCCCCCCTCTCTGGACATCTACTACAATATTCTTTCTGATCTTTGCTTTTGAGCTTTTCTCAGATAACTTGCCTTCCTTTCTCTGCCCTGTAGAGTTCCACAATCAGCACCACCACCTTAGTACCTCCACTCCACTCTTCTCATGTTGTGCACTTTTCTTCTCAAATTGTTTCCATAGTAACACAGAGTACTTGATCTGGAGCCAGATGGTCTGAGTTTAAACCCTTGTTAGTTGACTGACTGTGGAATTTGTGCTGGGGAAATAGTAAATACTTAAGGATTATTTTTATTTATGTGGGCCTAATGAAGATCTATGGATAGTGTTAGATAAAATTAGTTAATGATAAAATATGATTTCCAATTAATAATTAATCAGTTATAAATATACTGAAGACATGTAATTCTGATAGGAAAGTGTACACCACTGGAGGGAGTGGAGTTAGCCTGGCTTTTTGTCCAGTGTAAAATGCTTCACCATAGATATGTGTTCATGTGTAGACATGCATCATTCTGGAAGGTCATAGCTATAGCATGAATATTCACTGAGTACATGGAAACATCTAGATTGTATGTGTGTCATACAGGTCATGAGGAACCAGGGCTTCTGCTTCATGATCACTGTTTGAACCACTTTCTCAGCACACCTCACCATGTTGAAGCTGATGCCAAACTCAGAGACAGGGTCCTTTTGGGCATCTAGAGCTCTGCCATCGGTGTGCCCATTAGTCTATGATTTCTCTTTTCCCTTTGGCCTCTCCTATAGAACCACCTCTCTTGCACAGGGTGTAGGTTAGGACCTGAGGGACCTGGCAGAAGAGGACCCTAGCCACCACTCGCTGTTCACCTCAGTCCTCCTCTTTACATTCTTTAAGATGTTTTTGCTGTAGATTTAAGAAAGTCAGTTGGAGGCCAAGGTGACAGGCTCTTTGTTCTGGGTGACACCTGCCCTCTTTCTTCCTGGGCAAGAAGCCTCAGCTTTGGCAACAGGAGATTTACAGACACTTAGCAAGGAAATAAAGATACAGTGCTTTTAATGCCTCACTGACACTGTTTTCCTTATAACATAAAGAAGAAAAGTACCAAGAACACTTCTCATTCTCTACTATGCCAGTATCAGATAAACTTTTTATGAAGAATTCCCATGTGCCCCTGAACTCAGAGAGTATTTTTTTTTTATCAGTTATGTCAGCAAGCATAGGTTCTGCTTGCAAATACAGATAGGCCATATTCCTGTACCTTCTGGACATACGAATTTCAAATACTGCCAGGGGTCTCATCAGCCACAAAATGATTTGCTTTCCAATAATTGATGGACAAGCATATTTCCCCCATCTTCCTTAAATGCTGCTTGCCATGATAGTTCCTACATTGAATGGAAAGTATATTTCAAAATATTCCTATTAGTCAAGAGCTTTGATCATCAAAAGATTGTGATTTAACTGCATTTTGTCCACTTGTGGATATGATAAATTCCATTCATTACTGGCTTTTTGCCCATCAGCATTCAATCAAGATGATTCAAAACAAAGGATTTCTGGTTAGAGATACCGTGAGAGCGGATATCAAAATGGAAGGAAGCTGAGACATTCTTCAGGTGCAAGGGGAACACTTGTGTGCAAGCTGTGCCCTGGCATCGTCCAGCTCAGCTTGCATCCTGCTGAATGATCTTATGAAGCTCCATTTGTTACTCAATGTGGCTATGAAAATGTATTGGCCCTCTGGTCTTTGACATTCACTATGCATTTCTTAGAGTACTTAGCATTCTTTTTCTTCTTTGAGGGGGAAAAAGTTCATTTTTCCTCTTTTACTGTTGAACAACTGAATATGACTTTTTTTTTACTTCAAAAATATGAGAGAACACCATGGTGAGAACATATGATGTATTGTGCCAAGCTGTTTTGTTGATTTAGCTTCCAGATGAGCAAGAAAATAAAAGGCAGAAGTGAACAGTTTAGCCCAGATAGGAGACATTATAAACCACATGACAAAAATAACTCCTGAACATTGTGAAATAAGGGAGTTAAGAGTAAATTTAACTTAAATCTCGTAGGGATTAGCTGTGTGTAGGACATCGTAAATAGAACACTGAGATAATCTTTGGCAGAAAAGTAACGTTTCATTGTAATCAATCCAGTGGAAGATGTGTTCCCTTACTCAGCCATCTCCCTCTGTGGGAGCACAGGCCAACAACCCCAGCACTCATTATTTTTGGCTCAGCAGTTCCTGGGGGCAGAGTGACTCATCTCCATGACTGAGCATCTTTGGCCACAGGTACTTGATTCTATTTTTGAATAGAATAAAATATGCCAAGAGCAAAGTTATAGTTTCTCAACCTCTAACTGATAATAAAAACTCTGCCTGATCTTTACTTTTGAACAATGCAACATTTCTTCTTGTTCTTTTTTCCCCCAAGGACATTAGAAAGGTGAATGTAAATATTTTGAGATTGTTGACAGATTTTTTGGTTTTGTAATTCTTGTTTTTCTGTCAGGGTGATTCATTTTTCAATTTGTATAGAACTATTAATAACAGTTAAATATTATATGTTATTTATCTATGCTTACTTATATGTATATGTCAGCATATTTACATATATATATATATATGTATCATATATTTTAGAGATTTTGAGTACAGTTGAGAATATTAAGCTGTGTCAAGTTAGAGATCAGACCTGAAATCTTTCCTGCCCAACATTAAACAGAAATAATTTGAAAGGATAAATTTCAGAGTAAAAGTACAAAAAGAATCTATCGGAAAGACCATGTAAAATGTGATTTGAAATTCTAGAACTTAAAGAATGGACATTTATTACCTATCTATATGCCTTTTATCCAAATCTATCAATCTGTTAATTGATATGTTTATCTATCTATATCAATTTATCTATCTATCCATCTATCTATCTGCATCCATTCATTTTGATTCACTAGAGGGGAAAGGACCATTCTTATGGACATCTTCTGTGAGAGGAGGGGATACATGTTAACTTGTGCCTACCTTTTTCTACATCTAAACTTAATAAGAAGTATAAATTTGAATTTAAAGGGGATTAAGTATTATTCTCCAATTTTTTTGCAAGCAGAAACACAAAAGAATTTATTTCCTTTATTTTTTTACTGAAGGAGAAACAGTTTCCTCTTAGGATAGTAGTGTTTCCAAAGGTTGCCTAAGCTGTAGAAAAAAGGGCACTGGTAAACTGAGAATACTTTTCTCCTTACAAAATTTGCCTACAAGTGTAAGTCAGCATGTTACACACTGACATTTGCATTTGATTATGGTATGTATTTTTAAAATTTTTTATTGGTGATGGTAGAGGCATATATGCACACATCACTTATTTAGCCCTTCCCCAGTTTCCATTCCCCCTCCCTCCTTTTCATGTTTGGCTTAGTGATTGACTTTGGTATGTTTGTGAATGTATAGCATGTCCATTAGAGAATTTCCTTCTACCCCCTCCCCCCATTCGCCTAAGTTAGGCTGCCTTATTTGCTCATCTACAGTTTCTCTTTCCTCATCTAGAGTTCCTCCTATGACCCCTTTTCCCCTAGCTTCTGCATATGAGGGAGAACATCTGATTTTCACTTTCATGACTGACTAATCTCACTTAGAATAATGCTTTCCAGTTCTATTTCCCTGCAAATGAGGTATTTTTTTTTTAACCATCACAGCATTTCTTTGCCTGAAAAGGTGTTTCCACATTTATAACCTCAAATTCTCACCTAGAAATGAGGCACAGTTTGCCAGTAGGTCATAATTTTGATGACTCTACATTTTCTATTCTTTTTGAAAGTTGGCAGAGGGAGGTCAGACTTAACTTGGCAGTCACTATGATTTTCCTTTATTCTTACAGTGAGCATGCTAAGTGCTAATGACATGGGGCACTAAGGGTATTTCATCTGATGGCTTTTTTCCTCCTCATTTTTCTATATTTGAAATTAACCTAGTACTGAAATTAGGCATATTTTCCTTCAAGTGAAGATATTTTTAGATTCTCACCTCTAACTTAAAAGTGTGTCATAGGTAACAAAACAAGATAAAAATGTGGTAAAAATTATGAAATATTATGGGGGAAGGGATAATAATTCAGTCTCTCCATTTAGGGGATCAGAGATTGTTAGGCTAGGCTGCAGATACAGAGAGGGGGGAAAATGGGAACATTAGTAACAGAGAAACAACACAAAGACAAAAACTGGTCATACCAACATGCAGTAGGAAAAAAGGGGACCTATCAAAGGTCTTTACAAAACAGTAAGAAGAGACTCTTTCAAATTTTCAGGTAGATGTTTTGAAAAGATACACTTAAGGCATTTGCAGAACACAGGCAGATTTGAGTTAAATTAAAAAAAATGTAAGCTAAAAATTTAATTACATAAATTTCCAAGAGTCACTTATAGGATTAGGTGACGATATTTGCAAAACACTTAGAACAGTGTTTGGCACATTGGAAGTGCCAAATAAATTTCTTTTTATTATTTTTATCTCAGTTGGTCTTTGCAAAATCCCACAGGTAGACTATTATTTCTTTCTCATGTGTGTTTCAAAAAGTGAAGTGATTTGCTTGGAGAAACTATGTGTAGCTACTGAATTGAATCTTGGGACTATCATTGGAGTCACCTTCTCTGGACAAGGGAAGGGGTTGGGTGCAACACAAGCTGCTGTCAGGTATACTGTCCTTTCATTTTGAATTTTAAATGATAATGAGAACTGTTGGAATGTATCCTTGGAGGGAGTGACCTGAATCTCAGGGATATATCATGGTTTCTATGCTTTCTTGAGAATTTATTCTAATTATTGAGAATTATTCTTAAGAATAATTTAGAGAATTTATTTTAATTAATGAACTGCTCAATACCTTTCCAATACATTCTGTTGTTTCACTGTGATTTTGGTTCTGCCTGGCTTTCTGCTTGGGCAAGGCAGGCTGGCATATCATGAAGGGAAGCAACTGCCATGGTTGGCTCTGCTGTGGCCTGAGCTGGTCCAGAGACTGTAAAGTGGTAAAGCAATTTGTCTTTGGAAAGGAAGATACAAATAGCCCCAGTAGAAATGTAGCACTTGACTTCTCAACTACAATAAAATTATGGTGACAAATGTGGCCCCAAATATTTTTATCTAATTACTTTACATCATAAGTTATGACTACTTAGGAGTTGGCAGTATTCGTGAGTATCTATATTAATATAATAACTTTCTTTCTTTTTATATGTTGTATGAATATTCTGTTCACAGATCTGCTGTCTTCTTCCACTCATTGGCCCGAATACTATCAATTTCCTAAGAGAAGGGATCATGTCTGTCTCTACCTGTTGTGACCTTCCACATCTATTTTTCCCCAAGTATTTCCAAGTTATTTCTGACTAGTCTGCACAGATTCAGTTTTATTTTGTCCTGAACACCTGCCATTTTGTCTCACTCCCATGTGTTTTCTCATGCTGTTTTTCTCACTTTGCTCGTGCTGTTTTTCCTCTTCACCTTCATCTTTAAAACCCTATGCAATCTTCTCAAGCAGAACTTCTTTCTTTTCTGTCAATTTATGTTGCTTTCTCTCTGAAAACCCATTATGCTTACAATTGGTACCACATAGTACTCAGATTATTTCATGTATGAGTTTTGAAACTTCCTCCTGAATGGTAAGATTCTATCAATGCTTCATTATCCAAAGTTTTAAACATAAAAATTAATCAAAACAATTTAGCTGCACATGGTGGCGTATGCTTGTAAACCCAGCATTTGGGAAGCTGAGATGGGAAGATTGTGGTTCGTGGACAGCCTCAGCTACTTAGTGAGGTCCCTTGCAACTCCGTGAGACCCCGTTTCAAAATAAAGAATAAAAAATAGGTCTGAGGGTGTAGCTTGGAGGTAAACTTCCCCTGCTGGGTTCCATCCCCAGTACTGAAAAAAAAATTCACAGTACAGTCATATATACACTTAGACCCTACAATTTACATTTTGCCCTATTTTCTCTACCACATAAAATGGTCCATAAAATGTTCATCCATCATTTAACCTTATTTTTTGTGATGTTTTATAAAATGAGTTACAAAAATCAGTGAGTTACACCCTAACACTTTAGTATGCCTATCACTAACTGTGGTCAATTTCTTTAATGCTATTTTTGTGATTAACTTTTCTGTACTCCACAGCACCCGCACAGTATTGACCACCTGACAGAAGATAAATTTGTTCACCTTGAGTTGAATTCTGACAAAACTTGGAAAAGCAGTGGAAACTAAAGGTGTGGCAAGCCCAGATGTGGTTTCTGGAGTCTGGCCAATGATGGTCTTTTTATCTGCTCCTGACCTGGTGTAGGTATGGGCCTGCCCATTTCCTCCAGTGCGAGCCTTTGTTATGACCAACCAAGATGTGTTACGTGGTTAACAAAATTAGGGATCACGTGGTACATGCTCTCTTTGACAAGGCCTGTACCATCTAGCAGATAGAGGTGAGTGAAATATATAAAGTGGTGGAGGTGCCTGCATTTGTCTTATTATAACCATATGATGATCTTCCAAGTATATTTCTTTTTTTATCCAGAGACATGAATAGAGGTTTATTTGGGAAAATAAGTAATACACATTTCGAGGGAGAATATAAGCCATCTTGAGAGGAAAAGAGAGATATTTGGGGGTCTAATAGTTCTTTTATTTTGAGTTACTGGGGGTGGAACCCAGTGACATTGTATCCCTGAGCTACACCCCCAGTTTTAGTTTTTAGTATTTTTATTTTTTGAAACAGGGGCTCACTGAGTTGTGAAGGGCCTCACTCAGTAGCTGAGGCTGTCTGTGAACTCGCCATTCGCCATTCGCCAGTCTCTGCCTCCCAAATGCTGGGATTACAACTGTGTGATAGTTCCTATTTTATCAGAGACCCCTGTGAGAGAGTGGATGGGATAGACATCAGGGATGGAGTCTGATTTTCCTCAGAATCCTCAGGTTCCAGATATCTGATGGGTGGTGGCTGGGTGATGCCTTGGCTTGACCAGGGTTAGATACTCTTTATGGATCCTTTGTTTACCAAACACCTTAGAAATTTTAGGCGAGCAGACAGGACTTTAGCATTAAAAATAGGGCATTTTAGGGTTGTTTTTGTAAGGAAAACAGACCTTATAGGTAGAGATAAGGATCTTAATGGAGGTTTTTGGTTTAAAGCTCTTATCTTCCTTTTTTCTTTATTTTTTCCTATTACTTTTATTTCTTTTTCTGGTTTTTTTTTTTTTTTTTTTTTGGTGGTACTGGGGTTCCTGGAAGCCCTTTTACCTTAGGGCTACACTCCCAGACCTATTTTGTTTTTTTCTATTTGGAAACAGGGTCTCTTAAGGCAGCACGGCTGGCTTTGAACCTGTGCGATCCTCCTGTCTCCGCCTCCCAAGCGTGGGGATTACAAGCGTGTGCCACCACGCCCGGCTTTTATTTCTTCTATTCTACTTAATTTTCCCCTTCTGAGACTAAATACCTTAAATATTAGTATATTCTAGGATTAATTTTGGCAATTTTTGTAAAGGCACTGTCTGAGAGACCCAACAAGCCACCGTTTGATTGACTAAAATACTAACATGTAGGAGAAGAGTACCCTAGTTTATCTGAAGATAGAGATGAGGTGATGGACTAGCCATAAAAGGTATGCTGGTATTGGAAAATTGCTTTGGTATTAATATAAAAATGTAAAAAGTAGCACCAGGGCCTGGGCGCTGTGCAGGCACTCTGGCAGGAAGGGGAGGCAGCTCTTACAATGCAGAGTTCCCCTCACCAAAAGTGATTATCAAGTACCTAAAAGAGTTGTGGCCCATGGCCTTTGTATTTTAAAGACAAGTTTACATTATAAATAACTTCTAGCAGATAGAGATAAAAAAAAAAAGGCTGAAACTCCCCAAGGACACAGGAAGATGGCCTTGTCAAAGAGGGCATACCATGTGACCCCTGACTTTGTTAACCAAGTAATACATCTTGGTCATAACAAAGGCTTGCATTGAGAAAATGGGTGGGCCCATACCTACATCAGGTCAGGAACACATAAAAAGGCTATCTATTGGTCAAGCAGGATGAGTGATAGTGAATCCTTATAATCATACCAAGGGCTTGCACCAGAGATAATGGGCAGGCCCACATCTGTATCAGGTCAGGGGTAGATAGAAAGACTACTGGTTAAGCAGGATGGGAAATAATAAATCCTTATAAAAACTTTTATTTAAAAAAAACTTCAGTGTTTTATTTTCAAGGCACCCCACTGTGTCCCTCTGATGCAGTGCTTTATTATTCTGTTCCTTCTTTCTACCTTTGTAATAATAAAATTTGCTTAAGCTTGTAGCAGTATAGTTCTATTTTTTTCTAAACTATCTACAAATAAGAACCCACATCGACATCTCAAACCATTACAGTTTTGGTGCCCAATGGCGGGGCTCCAGTCAATATCTCAAACCCTTACAAAAGGCAGAAAAAGAAAAAGAAAAAGAATGGGGCTCATATTCTGCAGGCTGTAACAGTCTATTCATTGTAGCCGGCTGGGTGGTAGCTCAGTTCCAGTAGAGAGCCAGCATGCACCTCAAGTAGACAGTCTGGGCCCAGGCATGGATCAGGAGAGGGCCACTCCCTTAAACCCTGCAGGTGGTGGGTGAGTTTCTGACATCCTGCTCAGGGTGGGTGGGGACATAGTGCTTCTTAGATTTGGCAACACCTTTTAGGACACATCACCTGTAGTCATATCCACCCTGAGTTCTTTCTTCAACTGAGCTGTGTTTATGTTTATATCCGTATATATTTCAACATCCACATCAATATCCATATCTATCTAGGTACACACACCTCCTCTTATTCTTCAAATGACAGGCTTTTCCTCATCCAGTTAGTTTAGA
Organism: Muscardinus avellanarius; assembly: GCF_963383645.1. NCBI lineage: Eukaryota > Metazoa > Chordata > Mammalia > Rodentia > Gliridae > Muscardinus > Muscardinus avellanarius. The sequence goes on from NC_137794.1 coordinate 18,405,399, forward strand.
TCATTCTATTTAGGGTGTCTTCTCCTGACATTTCCATTGAAAAACAAAACAAAAGCCCTTTCCGTCATTATACTCTTCTCTCTGCTATTTCACATGAAAAACTGCTGGTACCTATGACTTGCATTCCTGATTACCTATTTCTTACATTTCTATTTTAGTAGGTTAAAACTCATGATGACAGAATGACATCTCATCCTTCCCCTGTATAGTTAAGGCTATTATAGTACCTAACCATAGATGACTCAATTAAAATTTATTGAATTATAAATGAAAATATATAGATGGGGAGAAAACTTGTCTTGGTGCTATCCCTAATGCCCTTGCTATGCTAACTCACCCTGACCCTCTTCCTTCTGCACTGCCCAGCGCTGTCTTCTGCCCCGGTCCCTTCGCTGAGGGCCGCACTCAGACTTGACTTTCTGGAAAGTGCCACAAGTTACAAAATCAACCAGCCCATCTCTGAACACTCCATTGCATCAGCATGCTGCGCTCAGCTAGGGGTTAGGAGAAAATTACATCTGAGGGAACGAATTGACCACAAGCTGTGAATGATTGAGAACTTCACTTAATGTGTTCAATCTCCTGAGGATGTTTACATATGAGAATGGTAAAAATCTGGCAGTGAAACTAAGCAACTTAAATAATTTCAGGCAGTCTGTGTGAAAAAGGCTTAGGGATTTAGTTGACTAAAAACACAATTGGAACAATCCGAAAATGGAGAAAGCAAACTCATTCCTTTTTGAGTGTATCTTAACCTCATTTTTGCTCTGTATTTTTAAATTACTGGGCATTCCATTCCACTTTCTGTGACAAATATGTTAGCTGAGACATTGAATGAAGAATGTGGTGAATAATTAGGATGATAAGGATTTTCCAAATTATGTGAGTTGAGGAATGAGCTAGGAGCTAACACTATTTAATTTGTAGGAAAAAAGAGAGTTAAGAAAAATAAGCAAACTTGCTTCATTCATTTGAAAAGTATATATTGAACACGTATCACATACTAGCACTAAGTTATATGCTGGGGAGAAAATAACAATTAATACTAAATATAGTCCATTCTCATAGTTTATATTCCTTGATTAAGGACATAGCTGACAACTATTAAGTGGAGATAGGAAAAGAATAAATCATAGATTTATACTTATCTTTTATTTTTCCTCAAAAGAGTAGGTAGAAAACAAATGCACATGAAATTTCAAGGCAAAATGTACTAACTAATATAAATACTTCCTAATACCTACAGGGTCTATGAATCTGGCAATATGAAGCTTTTTGGGGCAGTAAGTTTTCATTATTGCTTAAATTTAGTCAATACTATCAAAGTTCAAGGTGATTGTAGATGAGAATCCTATATGCATCAGAGAATCAAAGATTTGCCCATAAGTTTTAAAAGATTCTTTGTTTTGGTGTTAACCAAGATCACTAATTTTCACTTATGACCAGAGGGATGAGCATGATTGTTTCATAAAAGGAAATGCTTCAGGTCAGGTTTAAAAATGAATTTATTTAATTGGGACATCATGATCTTTCACAAAGGAAAAGGTCAAGGGTTCTGTGGACCTGGCATAATGAACAAACACCTGGTAACTCGTTTTCCTATATGAAATAAAAATTAAAGAACAGGTTACAGAAAGAGGAAAGATAAAAGTATCAGTATGCATCTATATAAATAGACACATGGGTGGGTGCAGGGGAAAGAAGGGCAAAGGTGGGTCTAATTCTAACTTTTCTGTTTTTCTTTGGGTCATGTGGCCCCAAGAAAATCCTTTATTTGCTCAGTTGCAAAACTTTTTCAGCAGAAAAATAAAAAAAAAAATAGGCTAGATTATATTTAATGTAACTTCTTGGTCTCACTTTGAAATAAAAAAAGTAAATGTATATTTTGTGAGGACACCTAAGTATTTTAGATGATTAAAGTAACACTTTAGAAATACACTTTGCTTTTTTCTCAGTGTGTCAATAGAATCAACACATATAATAAAAGTAACATTCTTATGATTCCTGAATCTGGCAATAATTCCAGCAACAAACACTCTTTAAACAAACACTTAGAGATGTTATTGAGCAAACTATATGTGGTATTTTAAAGCAACAATTCTCTCAAAAAAGTCAAATATTACTGTAGTTCATATTCCTCTGCCCTATATTGTGAGTTGAATGACTTAAATCTACTCTACAAAAATTGATGGTTTTAAGGCAATGCATATCTAAAAAATATAATAATTTTGCTTTTAGTATAACAACCTTCCTTGTATTAGGAGGAGAATGTGCTGGAATTTCTTGCCTGTCTGGACTTAAAATAATGTGTTTATGATAGAATATAGTTGACTTACGTCATTTTCAAAGATAAAAAATTCTCCTCTAAAAGCTTTTTGAATAATACCTAATAATTGTAGCTTAATGAATTTTAAGTAGCAGAATGTTATGCTTATTTTTCATAATAGCAAATATATTAAAATGTTTGATTTGCAATATGTTCAGCAGCTTATAATAACTTCAAACATGTTTGAAACATTTTTATGTTTATCATACCAAGGAATTTTTGGGAGTAAACAAAAATAATTTTATCCACCCCTTTTGTTAATTCTACAACTGACAAATGGTATGCTGTTTTATTTTTTTCAATATGTTATCACAGTAAATAAGTTTATTACATTTTATTTTGTGTAATTGCTTAATACAAATGGCAGTTATGTAAGTCAAAAAGTAAAACAGAAAATATAAAATTTAGACTTTGGAGCAGAGTGTGGTGGCACATGCCTGTCATCTCAGGAAGATTGCATTTCAAGGCCAGTTTCAGGAACTCAAGTGAGACCCTCAGTGACTGTGAGATCCTGTTTCAGAATAAAAAATAAATAGGACTGAGGGTGTAATTCAGTGGAAAATGCCCTTAAGTTCGATCTTCAATACTAATAAATTTTTAGATTTTTTTTGTACTTTTAATTTTATAATAATTAATTGAGTTTTCAAAATTTTATGTTCACTAATTTTATAAAGCATATTTATAATTAGAGAATTCTGAATATTTCTAAAAGGTTTTCATGAAATATTTAGAGTACCTAGCACTTTAATTTCACCTATTTTCTATGTTATATGTTATATTTGGCAGTGATTAGGGTTAGAATCTGGATATAGATTTCCTGGCTTTGCAATCTTTGTGAGATCCCTATCCTTGGGCTCTGTGAGCTCGGTGTCTTCCTCTTCAAAATGAGTATAGTAGCACTCATTGAGAGGGTATGAAGAATACATAATTAAAAACAGGCTAAGAACTTAGATGTGTGCTTGGAAAGTAGCAAGAATTTCCTTAGTGATAGAAACTTTCTGATAACTTACATAGTTTAGAGCAAAATAGAATTAATAAAGCTCGCCAAGTGCATGTATGTCACCATCACTAAGAACATTATGATGTGAGACTATAATGCACCACTAAAAGTATAAACAATCTTTAAAAAGTAAAAAAAAAAATGACCTGAGAGTATGAACATCAATAGATTAAGACAATCTCACTGGGCGTGGTGTCGCATGCTTGTAATGCCAGCATTTGGGAGGCTGAGGCAGGCAGATCTCAGTTCGAGGACAGCATCAACTACTTAGTGAGGTCCTTTGCAACTCAGTGAGATTGTGTTTCAAAATAAAGAATAAAAAATAGGGCTGGGGGTAGAACGTCCCTGGGTTCCATATCCAGTACCGCAAAAAAAAAAAAAGGAAATTTCTATAGTTTTCTTCATATGTAAGCCTCTGTAGGAAAAAATGACTTGGAAGTATATTAATTCGACTCTGTAAAATATTATTTTCTGCCCCTTCCTAAAACATCTTTCAATCTAAGCTGGAAAAACCTGTACTAATGCCATTTCCTTTTGTGTAATTTAACTTTTAGAGATCCCATTAGATTTAAATCAATTTCCTAATTTTGTGTATAAACATTATATCATTTGAATATTTGCATACACAAACATACTGCCTAAATAATATCTCTGAAAAGCTCTATTTCCATAGCTTTCTCATGAATTCACTTAACTGATCTCCTTCAGTAAGATTCCCATGATGAAGTCTATGTAAGTATTTTTCTTCTACTTGTAACATTTTGCCTCTCATATATCTGTTTATATCATGTCAGTTAAGTTTCACATGTGGTTTTGCCATCTAACTTTATAAAATACTTACCCTCTCTCATTTTAATAGTATTTAAGTGTGAAAAAAGAATGAGATACTTGTACCACTAGTGTTTGATTTTTGGAGATGAGATGACCATTTATCCAAAAGACAGAGAGAAAACATCAGAAGATGTGCACGTGGTAGAAGTTGACATCCAGGAAGATAACTGTGAATTCAGACCCTTCTAGGCCAGCTTCCAGGAGGGAGAGAGCTTGCAGAAAGCAGAGTAAATGATTTGGCAAAAAAGAGCAGAGAGAACACACTTCAGAAGAGGAAATGTGTTAGCTAAAATGAGTACAGAGGGAGAAGGTAGTAGTATGTTTGACAGTAAGGATTGTGGTCCTAATGAGACGGGCTGCACATGCTCTTTGAATATTAGAGGAGGATAAAGATCTACGATAAGGTGTGATAAAGAATTTTGATTATAAGCAACACTGTTTGTCCTTGTAATGAAAAATAATGGGGGAAAGGGAGCACCTTACAGATTCTTTGAGAATAACCTCATTTAAGGAAAAAAAATCAGAAAAAATCTAAACAGTATTCACAATGAAGTATGCTTAAATATATGAGACTAGAATAAAATGCTCAAAGTTACTTATTAGTTGCATGACTTAAGATAAATTTCTTAATCTCTCTCTTTTTTGTGGTATTGAAGATTGAACCCAGGGGTGTTCTACCTTTGAGCTACACCCCTACCCGTCTTTTATTATTTATTTTCTTCTTTTCTTGTGGTACTGGAGATTGAATCCAGGAGCACTCTACCTTTGAGCTACACCTCCAGCCCTTTTTTAAAATTTTTGTTTTGAAACAAGGTCTCACAAAGTTGTTGAGCCTTAAACCTACAATCCCCTCTTTCAGCCTCCCAATAACTGTACTGCTGCATAAATGAATATTGTAAAAGTAATTTAAAGATATTATGAGTGATATTTTGGGTTAAAATGTTTATCATTTTAATTGTCACATAACTTTAAAATAAATGTAACTATTATATAGCTTAGTGGACATGAAGAAATTACTAGAAAGCTGTTACTGTTATGCAAATGAAGTTTTAGCATATCCTTATAAATAAAATCTTGTGTTCATCAACCCCAAACTTACCAGGGATTTATATGTTGACCAATTAATCATCTGAACTGCTTTCTCCCCTGCTGCCATGGAAATAAATCTGCTTATTACAGTATAGGTAAGAGGCTCATGCCCATTCTCTGACCAGCTAGTCTACTTTGCATCCATAACCTGGTCTCAGATAGCTCCAGGCTCATCGCCTTCCCATCTGTGAAGCTGTAGAGGGGGCAGCCCAAACAAGCAAGGACCTTCAAAAACATTTCTACCAGAGGGTTGCACATCAGTCACCCCACTTCCTGGCCAGTAATGAAGTGCTTTTGATGAGATGCTATACAATAAAAAGTAGAGATAATTGTTTTCTAGTTGTAGAAGAGCATCAGTAGAAAAAACATGTATGTCATCGTATGATAAACAATAATACTATACGTTTGAGGGATACTTGATTGCTTTCAATGTACTACAGAAGAAAATTCAAATAAACTGATATAGTAGAAAAAGGGTGTTACTGTGCTTGGCTGATCTCACTTAACATAATGCTCTCCAGGACTTTCCATCTTCTTGTAAATGATATGATTTTGTTCTTTATAGCTGAATAAAATTCCATTGTGTGTATTTCCCATAATTTTGTAATCCATTCATTTACTGATGGGGACCTGAGTTGGTTCCATATTTTGGCTATTACAAATTGTGCTGCTATGAACATAGGTATGCATATGTTGCTGTAGTTCTCTGATTTCAACCCCTTCAGAAAAATACCCAGGAGTGGTAGAGCTGGCTCATATGGTAGATCTATTCCCAGTTTTCTAAGGAATTTCCACACAGATCTCCATAGTGGCTGAGCTAGTTTGCATTCCCACCAACAGTGTAAAAGAGTTCCTCTTTCCCCACATCCTCACCAGCATTTGTTGTTATTTGATTTCTTTATGCTTGCCACTCTGACTGGGGTTAGATGGAATCTCAGCGTAGTTTTGATTTGCATCTCCCTGATGGCTAATGATGTAGAACATCTTTTCATACATCTATTGGCCTTTTGTATCTCTTCTTTTGTAAAGTGTCTATTCAGTTCAATTGCCCATTTCTTGATTGGGTTGTTTGTTTTGCTAGTGTAGTCTTTTGAGCTCTTTGTATCTTCTGGATATTAGCCCCCTATCTGAGTGGTGGCTGGTAAAGATCTTTTCCCATTCTGTAGGCTTCCTCTTTAGGTTTGGGTTGTTTGTTTTGCTAGTGTAGTCTTTTGAGCTCTTTGTATCTTCTGGATATTAGCCCCCTATCTGAGTGGTGGCTGGTAAAGATCTTTTCCCATTCTGTAGGCTTCCTCTTTAGGTTACTGATAGTTTCCTTTGATGAGAAGAAACTTTTTAGTTTGATGCCATCCCACTTGTTAATTCTTGCTTTAATTTCCTGAGCTTTGGAGGTTTTGTTGAGAAGGTTACTGCCTGTGCCAATATGTTGTAGTTTTGAGCCTATGCTCTCTTCTAATAACTTCACAGACTCTGGTCTAATTTCTAAGTCTTTGATCCATCTCGAGTTGATTCCTGTGCATGGTGAGAGGTAAGGATTTAGTTCCATCTTTCTACAAATGGATAGCCAGTTCTCCCAGCACTATTTGTTGAAAAGGCTCTCTTTTCTCCAGCATATGAGTTTGGCCCCTTTGTCAAAGATTAATTGACTTAGGTGTGTGGATTTGTTTCTGTATATTCTATTCTGTTCCACTGGTCAGTATTCCTGTTATTGTGCCAGTACCATGCTGTTTTTACTACACAGAAAGAGAAGGGACATATCTTTCCTCTAATATGCCCAAACTAGGGAACATAGTGTATACCAGAGGGACTCCAGATAAGGGAAGGGAAATCTCAGCAAAGTTTGAATGGAAAGATAGGAGAGGAGGAAGGCTGAACTTGATTAATGAGGGTCTACATCCGAATATATGTAAAAGTATGAATATAGCATGGTTACCCTGGACAATCATTGGTGGGAGGGGGGAAGGGAAAATGGGGTTGGGGGAAAGGGCACCAAGTACAGTTTAAATGTATATCATTTATTTTCAATAAAAATACGTATAAAAAAGAAAGAAAATGGGTGTTACTATCTCTATATTTCAAAAGAACCTACAGATAGGTAAAAGCCTTTGCCATTATACAGAGAGTGCTTTACTTCCTGGGCCTCAGGGTTCTGCCTTCTGCTGCATTTTGAATAAGAATGAAGCTCTAAAGCTCCATCCTTTTGCTATATACCCAGGCATATTCTACTTGGGCAGAGCTCTGTGTTCTAATGATGCCTCATCGGCATCATTAATTGTGGTCACATATGTCCATGTTGATGCATATTTGCAATATTAGTATTTTAGGGTTTAGAGTATTTAGTATTTATTCTTTGTAGGCATTACTATTTTATAGATTCCTCCTGATAAGAGACAATGGGACCATGGGGACCTCAACTCACAGTTTACAATGGTGGGGTGATAGTGGGTGTGACATTGTATGTCTACTTTATCCAAAAGCAACATTAGATTGCTTTGATTTGAGTCAAATCCAAATGTCTAGGGCTTTTTCAGACATTTAGGGCCGATGCAGCCGTGAGCCTTACCAGTTGCAGTGGATACTGTGATGTGCTGTCCTGCAACTTCTAGGGATGGGAAAGGGTGCAAAGGCCTGGTCCCCTTGACTCAATTCAGGAAAACAAGACTATCCAACTCAGCGCTCCCCCTAGCAGCAGCTGAAGCCTCTGCTGAGAGGACTTTGCAGTTGGCTTCTACTTCTCACTCCTCTTTCATTGTCTCCTAGGCATTGTTCCCAAGGGCATTCTCTAATAAAACTCTAACATGCACATTTCCATGGCAGACTCTGATTCCAAAGAATCTGAGTTAAGACACAGTTATTTGGTCTCAGGGGGTGAGAACCCATACTCTTAATTGCAGAAATTATTATCCATTGCATAATCTCCCTCCAAATATGCTTCGAAATTCTCAAGACTGCTGTTCTATGTGTCGAGGGGTCAGACTGGCTGGTTCGTGATTCTGGAAACAAGACTTCACATTTTTCTGTTCCTCCTACATAGAGGTCAGGCCAAGCTGGGATTGTGTGTCCAACTGTTCTGATGTTTAGGTGCCAACGGAGTTGGAATTCTCCTTCCCCCTAGCCTCTGCTACTGCATCCTAGTGGAAGGAGTGACATTGCTATCATCATTCAAGCAAGAAGATGGTCATTGTTATTTTATTCCTTTGTGAGAGAGGACTGGATTTCTAGGACATGGTTGAGTTCCTCCCAGTCCAACACCCAGGACAGGAACAGTTTACATTTTACATGATGGGAATTTTTCCTAGGTGTTCAATCCATTCTTACATAAATTGGAAGTAACATTGGATACTTGTAGACATACCATCATGAGGAGGCTCAGTACTTTCTTATTTATAGTCACTGGTATAGGGCTTTGTCCTGGGATATCCTTTTTTCTTTCTTTGTAACACTTTCTCTGCAAAGGGCATGATTGGGGTTTTCTGTTATCACTGGCAATTAGAATTAGGCCAGTTATCAAATACCATAAAATATCAAAACCATAAAATAAGAGTTTGCTGTGTCTCATGATGGCATTACAGTAAATTATGTGAAGAAATATTAAAAGTCTTTGTCCTCTCTTGAGTTCAAATACTTTGGCTCTGTACCAGCACCTGTCAATGGAACTGGGTTTCAATTTTGTTAAAAATTTAATAAATCTTTGAAAAGTCTTAAATTATTCTTAGTTAAATTCTGTTGTAGTGGGAAAGGGTTCACAGATGTTAGATTTTAAGACTATTTATCTCAATCTATATTTGCTTTTTATTCGGTATATTGATGAAGCCATTAGCAATTAGTTGGGAAGGAAGCTGGCATATCTTCCTTTAGTTTCATTTAGAGAGTGAGGTGGTTGTCTTTTTTATTTTTATAAATAGATTGGTCTAATTCCCACTCAGTGAGACTTATTTTAAAGAACTTAATTAAGACAAATATATTAAGGATTGAGGCCTAACATTAAGAATAGCTTTAAATGATTTTCACAGTAAAATATCTTTTCTGGGAGTTGTTTTAAGGCAGTGATCAAGTAGCCTCTCACAGTAATAATAGATCCCGATTGTGGAGAGAGATGGGTCCTACAGAACTGGATTGGGAAACACACAAAATATGAATCTGTATTGTTAAAACACTACTCTGTCATTTAATGAATGTTTCCTCATAAATCTTAGCTTTCAGCACGTTTAAAACCTCTTAGAATTAATTGCTCTCTGTGACAAAGTGTTCTCTTGATCCTATCAATTAATCCCTTTTTTGCCCAAATTTCTATATATTCAATTTACCCTTAAGTATTCATTTGCTTTGTATTGCTTTCTTACCTAACTTTCGAAATCCTGTCATACTCATGATAAACTACACACTTTTTAGACTGATATAGAAAGGAGAGTTTTAATATTGAAGTTGGTTTTGCTCTACATTCTGCCTCAACACAGAGTAGTTCAAACTTTGAGTCATTTCTTACTGTTGTGGAAATGTATCACCAATAATTGTGCTCAAGAATATTTTTGTCTTTTATTTTTACTTATTGTGATTTTTCTGGGTTAGAAATGAATGTGTTTGATGGTGATTTAACAAAGGGCTCAGCATCCTTTCATCTTGAGCTTTATGTCCTCTTGCCCAGTTTCTATACAATTTTCTGCATGAGCCTGGTTTTTCTACACATTAGCATTTTTGCCAATCCTCTTCCATCTACTGACCTCTGATAAATTCTTAATCCTCTTTCAAACTCAAATCACTTTCCACTCCATGTTACAGATAGATTTTTCAATTTCTATCTTCCTTTCTCCTCAGCAGAGTCTCTGGTTTGCTGTCAGGAACTGAGGGTCAACCTATTCTCTAGTTTGTCTTCTCACTTCAATATATAAACAGATGAGCAGTTGTGGTCTTCAGTGTTTACTTCTGTAACTTTGATAATAGTAATTCCATTTTGACAGTTTTTACTTTATTGAGCAATGAAGAAGGATAAACATGTGACTACATGTCTAACAAGCTCTAGAAATGGATTTTTAAACACTGAACTGGCTGTTAAAAAGTTCAGTTAGATTATTCAGTAGCCTGAAGTGTAGATTTATGTTCACATTCCTATTATGGTGTCTTTGCTTAGATAGGCTCATTTTATTTCTGTATCACTAAACACCAATCTGATACTTACCTTTCTTTTCTCTTAAGATATAGGCAAAAGCTAGCGATAAGAGTAGACAATAGTAGAGGACACTACGCGATAGTCCTAAACAATGTTAACATTGCAGATCTGTAGACACCATTTAAAGCTTTCCTTTAGCTTATTTACTGAAATAAATATTAATGTTCTGTAGATATTTGAAACTTAATCCAAATAATTGGATTATAGCTTGTTGTGCAGCTTGTATTGGTATATATTATATATGGACATGTTAGATATAGATAAAAAAGCAGGAACAATGTTTAGAGTTAGGTATGTATAAACATTTCAAAGTAACAATAAAGTGTTATATTTCCCATATTGAGAACTAACTCCTACATTTCCTCTAAGAAATACCAGATGGAGGAGTTGAATGAAAAGATACAGAAATTAATATTGAAGTGATGAAGACTGACCTTTTTAAAATGAAAATCTTGCCAAACTTTCCATATTGACATGGCAATGTTTTATGAATAAATCTAATATCTTATGGATTTAGCACAGTTCAAAAGTCACCATCTGTTTCAAAAAGTGAAGGTTCTCACCATTACATAGTTTTTTGGCTCTAAGACTAAAGGCATCAACCATAATTTATAAAATATTAACTACCAGGAATGTGTGAAAAACTTTTATATATTTGAGAAAACTGGAAACACAAATAACACTTTGAGTTGCCCTCAAAATTAGAACTGTTAATATATGATGAGTGTTCCTTCTTTTTACATGACCCTGGGTGGTCTCCTGTTCATTCTCTGTATAGGTTTAGTGTCAATACCAGATGGGCAACAAGTTGTAATGCAGAGGCTATATGAGGAAAATGGCAAAGTACTAAAATCTGATTTTGAGCAGAGTTTGTTTTAGAGGCTTTCTACAAATCAAATATGAGAATTAGAATAAATTATTGTTTTGTTCTTATTTTTCTATAAATTACTAATAAGCATCTTTATCATTTGATATAGTCAGAATCAATCTTAGACTCCTTACTTTCCATTCTTTTGAGGTTAATGCCACTTTTGTATTATAATAAATCATTTCAAATAACTGCCAAAAGGAGATAATTAAAATGAATAAAAAGTAATCTGAATTGACATTCACATTTATTTATATACATGTATGTGTAAGATTTTTATCTCATTGAAATGAGATTAACAGGAGATAAAAACAGTCCATTTATGAAACCAAACAATCATTTTCAAGACTAAATATTTATTTATTTTTTGTGGTACTGGGGTTCCTGGAAACCCTTATACCTTCAGGCATCACTCCCAGACATATTTTATATTTTTATTTAGAAACAGGGTCTCTTAAGCCAGTGCGGCTGGCTTTGAACCAACGCTATCCTCTTGTCTCCAAGTGTGGGGATTACAAACCATGCCTTGGTTGACTAAATATTTAAAAAGTTCCTGTGATACAAATGCTTGCTGTGTCTTTTCTTGATATACCTTTAGATTTTAGCCAGTGCTACCGAGGTGAGTTAGTGCCGATTTGCTACTTGGCGCTTTCCCAGACTATGTTTAGTTGGTCTTGAACCATGTCTCCCTTTACATTACTCTGCCAAGTGGCCAGTAAGGATGTAAGGTTCTGGCAGTAATGCAATTCTTGGCCAACAACCAACTTTACCTAGCCTAAGAGTTCTCAACCAAAATGAATGATTAGATATTAGAACATCTCTGAGGAAATGCCAGGTGTATGGGATTGCGGAATACAGAGAAGATGGTATAGGCTTGGTGGTTTAAAACATGCAGATAACACGCAAAGTGGCCTAGAGCAAAGGACTCAGGGATTCTCAGGAGAACAAAACAGTTGATACAGAGTGAGCTTCTGTACAGGACAGACACTAAAGGCGTGAGGAAAAAATTTTGCTTCAGAAACTTTAAAAGCATATATATAGTGAGAATGTTTTTTCTGAACTTGCCCCAAAGAGAATAACCCTTGTGAAAACCAATAGCTGTCTCTATGTGATCCCTTTCAAAATTTGTTGAAATGAAAGACAAACTGTGCATGAGTATGAATTACAATGTATCTGTAAAACCCTGATCTCTGCTCCATTTCATTTAAGAAGAACTTCTGTCTTGATACTGAATTGACCTCAATCACTACAAGTGCCTTATTCGAGTTTGTTCTACTTCTGGCTTCTGTCTTATAGATACAATGCAAAATTAGCAGGAGGAAATAGTGGCAAATAAAAATGTGGCTAGTAACAAATAAAAAACATTTTTTACATGTTTACATTAGAGTTTATTCTGCTAATTTTTGAAAATAAGTTCTCCTTGAAAAATTATTTCATTGTCAAGGGCCTCTTAAGTATGAAGAAAATCCCCACAACATTCATGTGACTAAAGAGAAACCTAATTCACCAGGCTTGCAAGGAGAAATTTATCCTGGATTTTCACAGAAAGAATTCTGTTAATGAGACTAAGGATAGCTAGAAAAAGCAATGCAAAAATCCTTTTAAATAAAATTGAAAATTATCCCAGTTAATGATGGGGAAGCAGGAAATTTCTGAGAAGATATAGGTATATTTAACTTGACTGAAACATTGCACAGTGTATACATATATCAACATGACATATTATCTCACTAACATGTATAATTTTATATGCCAATTAATACACATTTAACTAGAAAACAAGAGTGGGCTGCTTTAGACAAAGAGAAAAGTGACATAAACAGCTCAACAGAGACAGATAAGCCAAGGGCAGCTCCTGTCACAGTTCCATGGACCAGGAGCCCAGAGTTGGTGCCTCCCTCCCTGACCCTCCCTCCACTCGGAAAGGATCTTCTCTCATTCATATTGCAGCCTATGGCTCCAAATTTTTCAGGGATTTTGTGCTTTTATTTATCCTGTATTTTTCGTGTATTGACACGTTCCACTCAACCAGTAGTTCAATGAACAATTAAAGCTGCTCAGTTATTTTTATCTTGCATTTTTCCTCCTGACTGCTCATCTCCCTCTAATTACTACTGTATCTTACTTCTTATGTCTTAGCTGGGCATGGTGGTGCACGCTTATAATTCCAGCGAGGCTAAGACAGGAGGATGGCAGCTCACAGACAGCCTCAGCTACTTATTTTTTATGTCTTGGTAAAACTTCTTATAGAATTGTCTGTCCCTTTACTCTTGCTTTTAACTTATGTCACATTTTATTTCTGTCTCATGCACTCCACTTTAATATGTTTTTAAAATTAATTTCATTTTAACTAGTTTATAAAATGTTAAAATTATAAGATGTTAAAAATTGTACATATTGGGGGGCACCAAACACTGCGTGCATGAATGTCACTGTGAACATGACTTCCATTCTGATGTGAGACTTGTAATGCACCAATAAAAGCACATTACAATTGTACACATTAATGGGTAACACATGACATTTATATACAAGTTTGCAAGGGTCACATGTTTTCTTTCATGTGTGTAAAACAGAAAAAAAAGAGCTCATGAAAATGGGTCAGTAGAATAGTGCAATGTTACCGTATGACTCTGTTTTGTATCATATTCCTTTCAATTCCAACACAAATAAAACTTTTAATTATTTTCTCATTAGTGTTACTCTTCCTCATTAAACTGGATATAAATAAAAATAAGGAGTTTTTCTGTTTTTGCTTATCATTGAATTCTAGGAGTTTAGTATAGTGCTGCAAATATAATAGGTACCACTGAAAATTAATAAATGAAATTAAACATGGGGTTAAAAAAAGAGAAGAAATACAAAGAGAAATGAGAAGTGAAATTAAGGCATATTGAGAGAATGCTTAGCATTCTAATTAATTAATGAAATATAAGAAAAAACATGTAATACACAATCTAGTCCTAGGGTTAGCCTCTTTTGCAACCTATTGTCACCTGAGCTTTTGTAGGATATTACCTATAAGACAAAGCATATTTGTGTTTATGGGTTAGTAGTGATGTCTTCTACCAGAAGGCTTCCTTTGGAGATGTCTTCTTTGTTTTTTCTGTAGAAAATTTAGTGTTTCAAAAGGGTACGACTAATTTATAAATGATAATTTAATTACTTTCAGGGAAAATTATTAGTATAAAATTAATCCAAAGACTTGGAAAGTCCTTGGTTTTAGTTTTTCTATGAAAGTCTCAGTAGATAGATGATAGATAGATAGGATAGATAGATAGATGATAGATAGATAGATAGATAGATAGATGATAGATAGATAGATAGATAGAGATTCTTTTTCTTTTACAGAAGCCTTTAAACTTGAGGATGTCTAAGAATCTGAGTGGTCTGACAATTGAAAAATGAGGTCAGTAAACTTGAAATTAAAAAAATTATTTTAAGAAAGTTTGACTGAAAATAGAAATTATTTTATATATAATTGAGTATGCTATTGTTTAAAATGATAACATTGCATAAGATAATAAACTTCTCAGTAGAAATGCCATTTAAATAGTTTACCTTTAGTTATTCAACATTTCATCTGGCCCTTTTTGGTAATTAACTAGCAACACTTGTAAGTTAGATGATTCAAATTATGAGTTAAGTTCATCACTGTGAATTTTTTTTTCCTACAGAACTGGGTGTTTCAAAAGGGCATACCTAATTGATGAGGAATAATTAGGGCAATTTCATTACCTTCTTGTTATAACCAACTCAATTGCATAGCCCAGACATCCTCATTTCTTCATCCATTCAGATATTTACAGAGAATCTCCTATCTGTCGGATGCCCTGCTATATGCATTAAAAATGAGAAAGATGTTATCCCATGTGTGCAAGCATGCATTTTCAGATTGGGTTCCATTCCCGAATGTTATTTTGAGATTGATTAGGACCCTGAGAAAGTTTATTTGATTTATATAACTTGCTTAGATTAGCCAAGATTCCTGATGATCAGACTCATGGCTTCAATTGTCTTCACACACACAATTCAGTCACAAAGTGGCATTTTTCATTGACAGAGAGGAACTTTGAAAACTATTATCACTAGATTGCTATACTTAGAAAGAACTTTATTTTTTTTAAGAACTTTAAATTCTTGGCTGCTTCATGTAAATTTTTTCTCAGCAATGTCCTTGAGATGTGACCATCATATTTAGTCATTTCTCTTTTCTGGTAGTTCCTAATTCTGAAGCATGAACTAATTTAAAGACTGCTTTCTAAAAATGTAATACCCCAGAAGACATTCACATTTAATATTCAATTGGTTTTCCTTTTTCTGTGCAGCCAGTGGCCTGGCTCTTTATTCTAATATATTTGCTTATACCATGATATTTTCAAATAGATTGGTTTATTTTGTGTACAATTTGCCACAGGATAGTATTACATTAAACCTTAGTTCAATTTGTAGTTTATTTCACCAACTGAAAAGAGTAACTGGCAAAACAGTTTTTTAATTTATATATTTTTTCTTTTCTATTTTTGGGTGGCTATTACACATATAAATGATATTTTAAAAATAGAGCTCAGCTCTAAAAGAAACAGCTGTACGACACTTACCGTACTGTGATAGGGATGAATGAACTGGTGTTAATGCTGTAATTAGCAGAAAGAGTCAAGATATTTTGAGAATTTCCACAGCCATATTTAAATGTAGGTTTTCCTTCCTCAAGAAATAAATGAAGAAACTGTTTTCCAAACTTACTTTCAATACCTTTAAGAAAACACAATATATTAATCATTAATGGAGATTTATCTTTTACATAATAACAATAATTCATTCAATAAACACAATGTTTGTTCTCAAGTAGTAATTATAAAATGGTAATACATACTGTATTAGGCATGTACATTATTTTCTACAGCAAAATATTAATAGTATTGACTTTAAATAGTTTGCCTTCTGACTCTGTTCCCTAGTAGCTACATGTCTAATTATTTGGAACCTAAGTTTCTTAATATGTTAAAATGGGATGAGGACAACTATTAGAATTACTGTCCTAATTAAGTAAAGATTAAATTGAAAATACCTGACACATGCTGAACATTCAATAATACATTTTTTTTTTTTTTGGTGGTAGTGGAGTTCCTGGAAACCCTTCTACCTTTGGGCTACACTCCCAGACCTATTTTATACTTTTTATTTGGAAACAGGGTCTCTTAAGCCAGCAAGGCTGGCTTCCAACCTGTGCGATCCTCCTGTCTCTGCCTCCCAAGCTTGGGGATTACAAGTATGCGCCACCACGCCCAGGCTCAATAATACATTTATTATTATTATCATCACTTTTATTGTATTGAAGTCATACATTTTATTTTCTGTTATTCTCTTTTCTTAAAATTTATTTGCATTTTAATTACAAGGTAATATGCATCTTTCATGAAATTTAAATAATAAATATAGAGAAAAGAGAAGTATTCTTTTCCCCCATTCTATGCTCCATTCCACTTATAGATATTCTTTTCCATCACCTATCTGGCCATAAATAAATATTTATGTATCCTAATTTTATTTTTAGAAGTGAGATCATGCTTTATTTATGAATAACTTTGTTCATAGTTCTCTTTTCACTTAAGATAAATTTTAGACATCTGTCCCTATTAATTCATAAACTTCTTTTAACTTTCATAATTGAAATATATCTCATGCAGAAAATTACACAAATTATAAGTACCATAGCTCAGTAAGTTATCACAAAGTGAATCCACTTAGCTAAGCATCACCTGTGTTAAAAAAAGAACATTGCCTGCACTGTAGGGAATCCTGCCAATCACTCCTTTTTTATTTCTTCCACTCAATGTAACTACTGTCTTAACGTTTAATGGCTATGGTTAGTTTTACTTGATTTTTACACTTTATAGTAGTGGAAACATAGATGTATTATTTGTATACATTCACAGTAATGGAATGATAATATGTAAATATATATGTGTATAACTATACAACAGTTAATGTTAGCATGTTATTATATTCCATTAAAATATTTGCACTTTAGTTATTCATTCTACTCTAGCTGGCTATTACCTCCTTAGTACCGGTTATAATGAACAATGCTATGCTACTGTGACAATCTTAGATGTGTCTTTTATGTTAGGGAACACAAGTTATTATTGGGTATAGATCCAGGAATTGAATTTCTATGTCAAAGAATGCATATGATGAACTTTAGTAATCACTATAACTATTGCCAGTTTTCCAACATGGTTATATTTACCTCCTTACCAGGAAAGCTCAAGAGTTCCAGCTGATGCTTATCCTGACTTCCATTTGGTATAGTTATCTGTAGATTTCAACGCTTTCATGTTTATTATAGCTTTAACTTTTGTTTTTATGATTGTTGAGGTTTAACCTATTTTCATGTCTACTGTGTATTTGATATTCTTTTGTGAAATATCACTTTGTGTTTTTTCCCATATTTTTATTTAGTTGTTTGTTTTATCTTTATTGGACACAGCTCTTTTTTAACTTCATATATTTTCTAGTTCTATATATTGGGAAGCCAAATTCTTGGATCATTTATGATTAACATATATTTTATTTTAATTTTGTGAATCATTTAATTCATGTTTATGTCTAGTCCTTTTTATGTCACATTTAAGATACTTTGCTTGCCCCCCAACATCAAATTTTTCTTTATGTTATTTTCTGTAAGCTGTACTTAAGATATACATTCTAGTCAGGCATGGTGGCCCATGTCTGTAATTCTAGTACTTGTAGGCTGAGAAAGGAGGATTGCAGGTTTGAGGCCAGCACACTATAACTTTGTGAGACTCCATTTCAAAAAACAAAATAAAATAAAATAAAATAAAAAGGGGCTAAGTGTAGCTCAGAGATAGAATACCCCAGATTCAATCCCTAGTAATTCACACACACACACACACACACACACACACACACACACACACACTACACTTTACTTAGAATTTACTTTTTGTCTAATATGAATTATGCAGTTATAGTAGTCTGTATAACAGCCCATAAGATACTTATGTTGTAATTGCTAGAACATATGAGTGTTTTCCTGTCCTGTAAAAGTGGCTTTGTTAATCTGACTGAATGAAGAATCTTGAGTTAGGGAGATTATCCTGGACCATCTGTGCATAGGCCCTAAACATAGTCACCCTGTCCTTATACAAAGGAAGCACAGGGAGATTTGGGGACAGCAGGGAGAAGGCCACGACACTGCAGAAGCAGAGACTGGGGTGATACACCTTCAAACTCTGAGAACTAGCAGCCATCAGCCACTGGAGGAGCAGGGGCAGCAGAGGTAGCCTCTCCTGGAGGCTCTGCGAAGAACCGGTCTCACCTAAGCTTGAGTCAGTGAGATTCCAGAACTTCGAAAAAACATTTGTTCAAAGCAGCTAAGTGTTAATTTATTGTCCAACAATACAAAATTAATACAAGGGTCACCTTTAATTTTTTATTTACTCATTTATCTTCATTTATCTGATATTTTAAAAATCTTATTAGCTGGCCACAGTTATACAGAATGCTGTTTCACTGTGGCACATTCACACACATAGAAACACGACTCGATCAATGTCACTCCCCAGTAGCACTCCCATTCTCTTCTCCTTCCCTGGATTCCTTCCCCACAGTTCACACTTCTACTAGTTTTATGGCATCCCTGTTTCATATTGTGAGAGAAAGCACGCAATAATTTTCTGAGTATTGCTTATTTGCTCAAAATGATGGTCTCTAGCTCTATTTTCTTTCAAATGCTGTAATTCTCATGATGATACACTGAGTTCTCAGTTATCTCTGAATATGTAATTTCAATATTTTTAAAAATTTTATTGGTGCATTGTAGTCATACATCTTAATGGAATAAACTATGGTAGAGGCACACATGCACACATCACCCATTTAGCCCTTACCCAATTCCCTCCCCATTCACTCCTTCTCATGTTTGGCTCAGTGACTGACTTTGTTATGTTCGTTAATGTACATCGTGAACATTAGATAATTTCCCTCTTTTTCCCTCCCATCCTCTCAGGCCATCATATTTGCTCATCTATAGTATCCCCTTCTTTGTCCAGAGTTTCTCCTATGACTCATTTTCTCCCTAGCTTTTGCAAGTTAGGGAGAGCATCCAATTTCTTATTTTTTGTGACTGACTAATCTCACTTAACATAATGTTCTCCAGGTCCATCTATTTTCCTGTAAATGACTTAATTGTGTTTTTCTTTATGACTAAGTAAAATTCCATTGTGTACATATCCCATAATTTTGTAATCCATTCATCTGTTGATGAACATCTTGGCTAGTTCCATAGTTTGGCAATTGTGAACTCTGCAGCTATGAACATAGATACACAAACATTAGTTTGGTAGTTTGGTTTCCCCATCTGGTAATTTTGTTCTCATTTTTTCTGAGGATCTCCATACAGTTTTTCAAAGTGGTTGCACTAATTTGCAGTCCCACTAACAATGTAGTAGAGTTCCCACTTCTCCAAATCATTGCCAACACTTGTTTGTGTTTTGAATGATTGCCATTCTAGTTGGAATATTAATATTTTTGAATATACTTATTCTCTATTTTTTTTCTTTTATTCTTGTCAGTATATATTAGTACTTAGTATAGCAATATGGTTGTTTTTGTACACAAGTAATATAAAAAGTACCAATAAAAGTATCATCGATTATCTGAAAAATATTGGTTCACTGAGTTATGTAGATCTTTCAACTATTGACACATTTGATTATACATTACAAAAATCAAATTCACTATGTTTACCATTGAAATTATCAGAAGATCTTAGGAAGCTCTCAAATTTATTGTGTATAATGTAGATTTTCCAACATACTAATTTTTCTTTGGTAGTTCACATTATATCACTGGTAAGAAGTACTAATAACAGTTCTTCTTAAAGTAATAGACTTATTTTCTTAATTTTGAAAAAGTAACTGCTTAATACTAAAGTCTGGATAACCATAGGTTGTCAATCAGCATTTTTTTCAAGACATATTTTCATAGTAGTTTCATAGTTCAACTGGCAACTTAAAAATTACATTAAATGTTTTATAGTAAATTAGGAATAATAATAATAATAATAATAATAATAATAATAATAATAATGAATGTGGCTGAACACCACCCTTTTGTGATCATCCTATTATAAAGCCTATTCAATCCATGTGTGTTAATAATCACACTTCTAAGAAGTCCATTTCTACAATACGCCATATTGGGCCAGTGTCTTGCAGAAGACAAAGCAGCTCTGCATTTTATACATCTATTGAGATCCATTAGCAGGTTTTTTTTTTTCTACTTTTTAGTGTTTTTATATATTTTTTCTTATGGCTTCCTGTGTAATTTCTCAGGCTGCTTTTCTTTGAATTTAAAAGTATAATTAAGAATTTTTAGTATTATCTTTGACTCTTCTTTTTGATGGGGTTTGGGAAGAGCAAGAACACATTATGAAGCTCAAGAACTGCATCATCATCTCATGCTTTCTCTCCCAAAATCTGTGAATGGTCATATCAGGACAGCATCAGTTTGTTCTTCCTTGAAGGAGGGTTTGGTCTCTGCTCCCATCTTGTTGAGAGTAGGAAGGGTGTTATGCACCTAGGGGCAGCCTGTTATCCTGCTTCATTCCACCATTTCTACTCCTGAATTATCTGCAACTTAATGTTTCTATCAATTTCTTTACACTGAAATTTCAGCCTCATATTTTTGAGATAGGACTAAAAATATGATATAGCGTAGGGAAGAAGAGCATTCAACATTTAGATCAAGCTGTTATGCCTTATGTACAAGGTTTGTTTTTTAAAACTTCCCAAACTGAATTTTAAAGATTGATTTTGGTGTCTGAGTTGATAGCCTGTCAGGACCTAGTGGCTCTCAGAGACCAACTCCAGAAAAGAAGAAACAGAGTCTTGTTGAGCCAGTGAGTGTAGAAAACTGTCATTAAAAACAATCAGACTGTTCTTTCCACCCTCGAATACCTCAATACCTGATTCCCCAGACAGCCTAGTAAGATGATGCAGTGAAATTCTGTGGCTGCAGCTGAACTCATCTCTGCCTACAGGGACCCAAATGTACTAAAGACCAGTTTGTGCTTCATGTGATGAAAAGTAACAGGTCAGTGGTGGTGTTTCTGGGCCATCAAAGCTCAGAGAATCAAGCCACAAGCTTGGGACATAGTAACCACAGGTACTACTGAGCTTAGGGTCAGTGGCCACAGATGCCAGAAGTTAGCTCTCTGAAATGTTTCATGGGTTCACAATCAGCAGAGCAACAGTGGTGTCTGTGGGGAATTAAATCTCAAACAGCAGGCAGTAGGCTTTAAATGGAATATCATAGTCTCTGTCCCTATGGAGTTTGGGACTAGAGAGCACATGCTCTCCAGAGTATCAAAATTATCCTAAAAAATACCAGATAATTCCCTAAACATAGAAAAAGATTGGACATCCACATACAGGAGACATTCAGAACACCAAACCAAAATAAAAAAAAGGACTTCCCCATGGTGCATAATAACCAAAATGACTATCGATAGAGGCCAAGGAAAGAATCTTAAAAGCAGAGAGAACAAAAGAATGGGTGACATTCAGGGACAAAACATAAGAATCACTCCAGACTTTTCAATATAAGTCATGAAAGCCAGGAGGGTCTGATATGATATACTCCAGAACCTGAAAAACAAACAAACAAAAAACTTCCCACCAAGACTATTATATCCAGCAGAGATATAAATCAGAATTGATAGAGAAATAAAAGCCTTTCAGGACAAATAAAAACTAAAAGAATTAATTACTACCAAGCCAGCAATAGAGAAAATAATTAAATAAATAAAGCACAAAGAAGAAAAAGCAAATACCAGAATCAGAGAAGGGGAAAATTCTACCAGATGGGCAACTGATTGATGGATAAATAACACTACACCAAACAAAAAATAGAACTCAAAATGACAGGAAACAAAAATCATCTCAATAATAGTACAATGTCAAAGGTCTAAATTCCCCAAATAAAGGGAAAATACTGACAATGTGGATTGAAGAATATAATCCAAGTATCTGCTGCTTTTAAGAAACTCACTTTACAGGCAAAGTTATCCATACACTAAAGGTGAAAGGTTTGAAAAAGGTATACCATGCAAATAGAAACCAAAACCAAGAAGAGGTAGCAACACTCATATCCAAAATAGCAGAGTTTAAGTTAAAATATATCAGGAGACAAAGTGGGTAACTTCTTATTAATAAAAGAAACAATCCAACAAGAAGATATAATGATCGTAAATATTAATGTTGCAAATATGGGTGCAAACAGTTTTTTTTTGGGGGGGGTCTGGGGATGGAACCAAGGGGCATTCGACCTCCAAGCTACACCCCCTGTCCTATTTTTTATTCTTTATTTTGAAACAGAGTCTCACTAAGTTAAGTTATGGAGGACATCACTAAGTAGCTGAGGCTGTCTGTGAACCTTGATCCTCCTGTCTCAGCCTCCCGAATACTGGGATTACAAGTGTGTGCCACCATGGGTGCACACAGTTTATAAAACAAACTCTTTGAGACAATAGATCACAAATATACCCAAATACAATAATATTGGGAGACTTCAGTACATCATTTACATCAGTAGGACAATGTTCCATATAAAAGATAAGTAAAGACTATTATAAATATGCAGAATATCTCATCCCCAAACAGCTGAATACATAATCTTTTCAGCTGCTCATGGAGCCTTTCTCAAACACACTACATTCTAGGCCACAAAGCAAGTACCAGAAAATTAAAAAAATAATATAATTTATTGTATATTTTTAGATGATAATAAATAAAAATAGAAATCAACAGCAGAAAGATAAAAAATTACATAAGGAAATGGAAATTGAATGATACACTCTCCAGTGAAAACTGGATTGGAGAAAAAATAAGAAAAAATTTCTTGCAATCAAATAAAAATATAAATACAACAAACCAAAATCTATGTGGCACTTTGAAGGTAGTTTAAGAGGCAAATTTATAGTACTAATACCCACATAAGAAGAACAGAAAGTCATCAGATAAACAACCTAATGACATACCTTAAGGACCTAGAAAAACAGGAACATTCTAATACAAAAACCAATAGAAGACAGAGAATAATTAAAATCAGAGTAGAAATCAATGAAATAGAGAACAAAAACAAAAAAACAATACAAAGGACCAGAATCAATTGAAAAAAGGCTGATTCTATGATAAGATCAACAAGATTGATAAACTCTTAATCAATCTAAATAAAAGAAAGAGAAAATCAAATCATTAAAATCAGAAATGAAAATGAGATATAACCACTGACAGTGGGGAAATCCAGAAGATTATCAGGATCATCAGAAAGTATTTGAAAAATGTATATGCCAATAAACTGGAAAACATGGAAGAAATAGATTTCTAGATATATACAACCTACCTAAATTGAACCAAAAAGATATAGACAACCTAAACAATAGAATTTAAAAAGATAGAAACAGAAATAAAATGTCTTCTATCAAAGGAAATCTCAGGTCCAGACAGATTCCCAGATGAATTCTCCAAAGTTATTCCATGAAATTGATATACATGGAATTCTTTCAAACTCTTCCTATGAGACCAGTATCAAATTAATACCAAGACTAAATAAAAATTCCTCAAGAAAAAAATTAGACAAATACCCTTGATGAACACAGATGCAAAAATTTTAAACCAAACACTAGCCCTGCACATTTAAAACCACATCAAGAAAATTGAAGACCATGACCAAGTTGGTTTTATCCATAGATGCAAGGCTGTTTCAACATATGCAAATCGATACATATTACTCACCTCATAAGTAAAACTAAGAAAAAAAAATCACATGACATCTCAGTAGATGCTGAAAAGGCATTTGACAAAATCCAGCACCCATTTATATTAAAAACACTGCAGAAAGCTGGGTGTGGTGGCACATGCTTATAATCCCAGTACTTGGGAGGATCACAGGTTTGTGGCCAGCCTCAGCTACTTAATGAGGCCCTCCATAACTTGATGAGACCCTGTTTCAAAATAAAGAATCAAAAAAAGGACTGAGGCTGTACTTTGGAGGTAGAATGCCTCTGGGGCAAATCTTCATGACTGAAAAAAAAAAAAACACTACAGAAAATCAGAAAAAGCAGAACAGATTTTACAAAGAGCTAATCTCAATACTCCTCAATCTATTTCATGAAATAGAAAGAAACATCACTCTCCCAAATATATTCTATGAAGCCAACATCACATTAAAATCAAAACCAAATAAAAACACCTCAAGGAAAGAAACCTACAGACCTCTGTCACTGATAAACTTAGACAAAACACTGCTAAACAAATACTAGCAACATGCATTCAAAAATCACAACAAGCCGGGAGTGGTGGTGCACGCTTATAATCCCCGCGCTTGGGAGGCGGAAACAGGAGGATCGCGCAGGTTTGAAGCCAGCCGAGCTGGCGTAAGAGACCCTGTTTCAAAAATATAAAATAGGTCTGGGAGTGTAGCCCGGAGGTAGAAGGGCTTCCAGGAACCCCAGTACCACCAAAAAAAAAAAAAAAAAAAAAAAATCACAACAAAAAAAATCATACACCATGACTAAGTAGGGTTCATCCTAGTAATGCAAGGTTTGTTCAACATACAGTAATCAGTCCATGTAATTCATCAGATAAAAAGAATCAAAGACAAAAATCACATGATCATTTCTATATAAATACTGAAAGAGGATTTGACAAAATCCAACACTCATTTATGCTAAAAGCACTACAGAAAATCAAAATAGAAAGAACATACCTCAACATCATAAAGGCAATATAAAATAGGCCCACTGCCAACATCATATTAAATGGGGAAAAACTGCAAGAATTCCCCCTAAAAACAGGAATAAGTCAAGGGTATCCAATATCACCACTTCTTTTCAGTATAGTACTGGGGATTAGCCAGACCAAGAAGGTAAGAGGGGTAAATAAAAGGAGTACACATAGAAAAGGAGAACTAAAACTATCACTATTTTCAGATGACATGATACTATACTTAGAAGACCCAACAAACTTAACCAAAAGGCTTATGGAAGTGATCAACAAATTCAGCAAAGTGTCTGGATACTAAATCAATCTTAAAAAATCAGAAGCTTTCCTGTATACCAACCATAAATTCACTGAAAAAAAATCCAGAAAACACTTCCACTCAAGATAACCCACAAAAATATATATTCTTAGGAATAAACTTAACCAAGGAGGTAAAAAACCTCTACAAAAATTATTAAACATTGAAAAAAGAAATCAAAGAAAACCTTAGAAGATAGAAAGATCTTCCATGTTCATGGATAGGCAGACTAAATATCAAAATTACCATACTTCCAAAAGTGATTTACAGATTCAATGTCTTTCCACACAGACATAGAAAAATCAGTCCCTAAATTCATTTGGAAGAACAAAAAACCCAGGATAGCCAAAGTAGTTCTCAGCAACAAAAAACGTGCAGGAGAAATCACAATACCTGACTTTAAACTATACTACAAAGTCATAGTAATAAAAATATCATGGTAAAGGCATGTAAACAGTTACCTAAACCAATTGAGCAGAATAGAAGACTCGAAACAAATCCAGACACTTACAGCCAATTGATTTTTGACAAAGAGGCCAAAAGCATACACTGAAAAAAGATATCCTATTTAACAAATAGTGTTGGCAAAACTGGTTAACCATATGCAGAAAAATAGAAATAAACCCCACTTTATCACTCAGCACAAGAGTCAAATCAAGATGGATCAAAAACTTGGAAATTAGACGAGAAGCCCTTGCAGCTCCTTGAAGAAGCCATAGGTCCAACACTGCAATACATAGGCACAAGTAAAAACTTTCTCAACAAGAACCCAAAGGCACAAGAAATTAAAAGGCAGATCAATATGTGGGATTGCATTAAACTGAAGAGCTTCTGTAAAGCAAAGGAAATTATCAAGAACCTCAACAGAGAGCCAAAAAATGGGAGAAACTTTTTCCAACTATTCCTTCAATAAAGGACTAATATCTGGAATATACAGAGAATTCAAGAAACTCAGCACTAGAAAACAAATAGTCCAAACAAATAAAATGGGCAAGTGAACTAAAGATACACTTCACTAAAGAAGAAAATCAAATGGCCAATAAAAGTATCAAAAATGCTTAACATTACTAATAAACCAGAGAGTTGCAAATCAAAACTTTCCTGAGATTTCTCATAACTCCAACTAGAATGGCAATCATTCAAAACACAAACAACAACAAATGCTGGCAAAGATGTGGAGAAGTGGGAACTCTAATACGTCATTGGTGGTATTGCAAATTAGTGCAATCACTATGGAGTCAGTGTGGAAGAAGAATGGGAACAAACCTACCAAATGATTCAGAAATACCACTTCAGGTTATCTATCAAAAAAAAAATGAGAACTGAAATACCAAATTAATACATGCATATCTCTGTTTATAGCTGCACAATTCACAATTGCCAAATTATGGAACCTGCCAAGATGTCCATCAACAAATGAATGAGTTCAGAAGTATGGCATATGTACAAAATGAAAGTTTACTCAGTCATAAAGGACAAAATTACATCATTTACAGGGAAATAGATGGAACTGAAGAACATTATGTTATTTGAGATTACTCAATCACAAAAAGTAAGGAATCAGATGCTCTCCCTAATATGTGGAAGCTAGAGAGAAAAAGGAACTCTAGATGAAGAAAGAAAAACTATGATGAGAAAATATGGCAACTTAACTGAAGGGGATGGGAGGAGGGAAGAGGAAAGTTCTCTAATGTAAATGATGTAGATTCACAAACATATCAAAATCAATCACTAAGCCAAACATGAGAAGGAGGGAGGGAATGGGGTGGGAATTGGGTAAGGGCTAATTGAGTGATATGTTCATACTACTTTACCATCTTGTACTCCATTAAGATGTATGACTACAATGCACTGATAAAAAGTTAAAAATCAGAATAGAAATAACATACCTCAAAATTATTAAGACAATATACAACAAACTTATAGCCAACATCATGTTGAATGGGGAAAAACTATAGGAATTTCCTTTAAAATCAGAAATAAGACAAGGATGCCTACTTGATCAGCACTCCTTTTCAATATGGTCTATAGTGCTCCAAACTCTTGCCAGAGTGATAAGACAAAAATAAGATATGAAAATTTTAAATAGGAATTGAAGATCTGAAATTATCTCTATTTTCAGATGAACAAGCAGGGGGAGGCTTTTCCTGCTGGTCCCTAGGAGACCAGCTTCACTTTGTCTCCCCCTGCTGCTGCTGCTGTAGTTTGTTTTTTTGGTGGTACTGGGGATGGAACCCTTCTACCTCCAGGCTACACTCCCAGATCTATTTTTATTATATTTTATTTTATTCATTTATTTATTTTTGGTGGTACTGGGGTTCCTGGAAGCCCTTCTACCTCCGGACTATACTCCCAGACCTATTTTTACATTTTTTATTTGGAAACAGGGTCTCCTAAGCCAGCGAGGCTGGCCTTGAACCTGTGCAATCCTCCTGTTTCTGCCTCCCAAGCATGGGGATTACAAGCCTGAGCCACCACGCCCGTCATTCTTCCTTTTTTTTTTTTTTAATATGAGAAAGCAGTACATGTCTTCTGCAAAAGCTGGGACCCCAAATACCTAGTGACAATAAATTTTGTCTTTCTTCCAAAGGCAGAGGTCCATAGCTTCTCTTCGGAAAGCAGGCTCTGCTGTTCCACAAGTACCCTGGCCTCCCACTCTGTGCAGAGGAGCGCGGTGGCCATGAGGGCTGATGACTCCCAGAACATGCAGTGTGTAGTCTCATCCCAGCTATGTGAGGCTCTCTCTGATATCCCCCCAGACCCTTTTGCCACTTAGCCATGTTGTCCAGACTTCTTGAGCATGTGTGGCAGGTGCAGTCAGTCTACTTTTGGGGAGATTTCCTCAAAAGCTGAAGGTGGACTGGACTGGATCTGTCTGCCCCTCCAATTTCTACCTTTAGGGCAATTTCTTCAGAAGATCAAGGTGGGTTGAATCAGGTCTCTGCCTCTCCAAAATAATAGCCTCCACCTCTGCCACTGGCACTAGTGCCCGTGCCTCTGCGCTCCCCTGCTGGTGCTCTACCAGCGCCGCCTGCTGCTCTGCCAGTGCTGCCTTCCTCCTGGTTCTCTGCTGAGCTCCTTCCTTTCATGATATGATGTCCAGAATTCTTAAGCATGTGCAGCAGGGGCAGTCCTCTTCAGGTTTTTTCCCCCCCAAAAGTTCTAAGTGAATTGGATATTGGATAGAGTTTGTCTGCATCTCCTGAGTCCTGGATGCTGCCGCCGCCATCTTAGCCCCTCTCCAATATATATATTAAGAGAAGACACTATGTGTGTTTTGAAAAGGTTGTGAGATTGAGCACTCAGCAGCAATAAATTTTTTTTTGGGGGGGTGGTACTGGGGGTGGAACACAGAAGCTTTTTACCTCCGGGCTATACATGGGGAATAGAGGACCTGAGGCTATTAATATGTTTATATGATTCAATAACAAATTGATCACTGATCATAGGTCATACTGTTTTATTAATTGAGCTTTTCAACTTCAAATAATTGATTTTGTATCATGTAAATCTAGATTTTTGTAGTTAGAGAAAATATGTGAATTAATACTAAAAAACCTTCTTTGGTTTCTGTAAGTAGTAGTATTAAAGATGTATTTGAAAATACACACGTTTATGCATATTTTCCAAGCATGAGTATGATGAAAAATATTTAAATTTACAATTTAAAAATGAGTGGCAATTAAAGAAAAAGTAGTTAATTTTCAAAATAAAACCACAAAAATTTTATAGTGACTATTCTTAAAGAAACTTGTGTATTTTTATATTTAACTTTGTGAGTTGTATAATACACATGCTATATTACATTAACATGCTATATTAAATCAACAGTGCTCACTGAACCCAAAAACATCAAGCAAATGTGACTCTGCCTGTCTCTGTCTGTTTTTATGTGTGTGTGTGTGTGTGTGTGTATACACACACTTGCAATCATGTGTATAAGTACATGTTCTGAGAAATGTGTTGTTAGGCAATTTCATCAGTGTGTGAGCCATAGACTGTACTTCTGGAAACCTAGATAGCACAGATCACTCAGTGTGGTCTCCATGTGATGAAGAGATGCAATGAATAGGAAATGTGTGAGGTTATTGCTGCCCTAACATGAAACTACTGTCTTTAAAATAAGTAGTGCACTTTAAAATACAGAAAGTATAAAAATATATAAATTACTGACAAGCATTTATCATTAACAAGTGTTATATACTGTACTAAGAAGTATAGGCTACACTTTTATATGACTATACCAGCATCACTGCAAACATGTAAATAATGTATTGTATCCCCATGTTATGATGGCTTCAAAGTTACTGCATTATAGTGAAATTCAGCTTCATTATAATCTTAATGAACCATATGAATATATATATATATAATCTGTTACTGACTGAAACATCATTGTGCAGTGCAGGGTTGTATATGGCAAACATTAAAAGGTAGTACCCTATAATGTTCCCATTTGTGCTACATTTTGATGGGACTTAAAGAAGAGCTCATTATTGAGTCATTGAAAGTCACTGTATTTTCCTGAAAAGACGCTTGATAATCCACTAGAGGAGAAGTGTGAAGCTACCCATTCTTGAAATCGTTCCTTATACTTTGGGATTTTGTAGTAATTTTGCAATAAAAAAAATGTGTGTGTGTGTTATTTTTTTCTAAATGTTTTATCCAGACAATATCTTGACATTTTATAAATCTATAATTCTCAAGTTTTATTTGGTAATAAATTCTTTGATTGTGTCTGTTGACTTAAGATTTGTTAAGCATAAAATGCTGCTGAGAACAATGAACAGCAATCATTTCTTTCAAAACAAAAGACTGTTTGCTTGATCACACAGCCAGTCTACCTATCTATCATCTCAAAAAAGGATTAATAATAAAATATGTATCATCTAAAAGGAGAGATAATAATATTCTAATCAACTTTAGCTTCCTTGAACATTGAGTTAAGTTGTGGACCTGAAATTTTCTAAACATTTAAAAAATGTTGACGATACAGCATTGATGGTTTACATGGTATCACTTCCATTGAAAATGAGAATTTTTCTCTACTTGAGCCATTGTAGTGTCTGCTTAGAACATAAATAACTATTGGATTTGAGAACACTTATAAAAATTCAGAAGAGAATCACTGGTCATCAGTTTGAATGAAAATAAAACCAAGTATCATTCCTAAAGAATAAATTGTGATGAATGCAGATAGTGCCCCACCCCTTCTGGATCTTCTAAAGGTTTGGATTTGTGCACAGCAGGATCAGACCAGCAGCAATTTAAGCAGCAGTGGCTCCAGGCTGAAGACATCTTAGGCCCACCGTGGTTTCACAGCAGTACCTGGCATTAGGTGACCTTTCTGGTCAGTAAAAGGACCAGTCAGGAAGCAGAAAAAGCTCTGGGTAGAACTGAGGAATCATGTTGGCAGCCTGGCACGCAAAGTCATTGAACACTCTTATTACATGCTGCCGGAGATAAACTTCTGAGCCAATTTCTGAAATTTATAGAAAACCTATTTTAATTTTTGCAAGCCTGCTAATTCTACTTAAGCAGAAATAAATACATACATACATACATACATAACTGATACCAGCTCCTAAAGGAAATGAACCCTTTTCCTTTGCATGAAATGTATAGAAATGGAACCCTCACATTGCAGCATCTGTCAAACTTACTACTCTCTCATTCTTGAGTCCAGATTTCTTAATAGTATATTATTTCCCAGGGTGAATGGCTGTCCAATAGACATAGCATTAGTGACATCTCTTGGACACTTGGTGTTTTGGACCCTAGTTCCCTCGAGTCCTCACCCTTGTTCCTTAGGCAAGTTTGGAGGGGGGAAGGATTAAAGCATTATTTGAATAAGTAAAGTATCCAGCAATTTCTGCCTGCCATGTGTCAGGTACTGTTTTAAGTAGGTTAAATCTGTGAACTTTCAGTTTTTTGCAATAACTTCTTGATGTCTTGGGTATTATTATTCAGAGGTATATTATTATAAGAAATATTAAGATAATTTCCAAAAGAGCCAGGTATTCCAATTTTAGAGTAGTTGTTACAAGCGGGATAATACTATTCTGAAGATGGGAATGGCAGCAATTTCAGTACTCCACTGGGCTCGGCTGTTTGCTTTGTGTTTGTTGTTTATTTGTCTTTGCTCCCACCTCCATCCATCAGAAACAAGTTTTTCCTGGTTGGTCCACTTCCCTGGATAGTCAATGGGAAGCTGACTGTGTCTCTCACTGACATTTCTTCATAGAAATGTCATAGAGTTGAAATATTTTAAGAGGAGTTTAGTGAATCAATTCACTTTAGGTCCAGGGCTGGTAAACTGTGGCCCATGCACCAAATTCTGCCACTGTCTGGTTTTGCAAATAAAGCTTAATGGGAACACAACACACTCATTCATTTATATATCATCCATGGCTGTTTTTGTCCTACAAAGGCAGAGTTCAAGAGTTGGCCAGAGACTATCTGTCTTGCATAAGTATTTACTTTTTGCAGTTACAGAAAAATTTACAAAACCCTACTTGGCTCCTGATTGAGTAGATGCAGAAAAAAAATTATCTTTGATTCAAACTGTACTATTGAGTTATTGAAAAGTGTAGTGTTTGTTTCACTTTTCAGAGGAAAAAAGTATGACAGTGCTCAGTAGGATAATTTCCTAAAGTCCAGATTCAGTACCTGCTTCTTTTCATCACAATCCTGAAGCTTGAGTAACACACAAATGAAACTCCAGTAACTATTTTAATCAACAGCTTACTCTATGCAAGGCACTGGCTGAACTGCCCAGGAGAACAGAATGCTAACTAAAGCTGGGCATGGTGGTGCATGCTTGTAATCCCAGCATTCAGGAGGCTGAAATTGGAGGATCGCGGTTCACGGACAGCCTCAGCTACTTAGTGAGGCCCTCTGCAACTCAATGAGACCCGGTTCCAAAATAAAGAATAAAAATAGGGCAGGGGGTGTAGGTCGGAGGTCGAATGCCCCTGGGTTCCATCCCCAGACCCGCAATAAATAAATAAATAAAGAAAGAAAGAAAGAAAGAAAGAAAGAAAGAAAGAAAGAAAGGTAACTAAAACATAGCTCCAGACCAGGGACAGTTCCCTAAATGAGGAGATGTAAATACAGACACCTGGTGTAATGATTTTTTTCTACTCTGCCTCTCAATTTGACAAGCTAGCATCTCTTATTCAATTTTGTATTTCTCACAGTGCCTGACAGAATGCTATGTATTTTTGAGGCACTCAAATTTTGATGAATTTATTCCTATTTTCCTTCTAGTTTCTACATATGAGAGAAAACATACAACCCTTAATTTTTTGATAAAATTCTGTCTATCTATAGCATATATATATACTGTTTATATATTCTTTCTCTATATAGCATATATTCTGTTTATATATAGTTCTACACATTTTCCTGCAGATAATAGTTTTGTTCTTTATGGCCGAGTAAAACTCCTTTGTGTGTATAGACCACATTTTCTTTATCTAGTCACCTTTCAGACAGACACCAAGTTTGGTTCCAACATTTGTCTATTGCAAATTGTGCTAAAAGAAACTTCATGACAATAAGGAGTGAGGCTAGTAGAAAAGTAAAAGGGGACTGGGGAAGAGGCCTGAGAAAGGATACAGATCAAATAATATCATGTTCATATATAAAGGGATCACTAAGCAGCTTATTAGCATGTATAGGAAGAAAAGAACAGAAGCTTCAGGAAGGGGTTAGAAGGGAACCAAGAGGTATTGCATAAATATATGAAGGCAGCACTTTGAATCTCACTATGGTGTATAATCATATTGCTCTAATACAATTCCCAATTTTTGATGAATTTCACTTTATTGTCATAAAAAGATGAGAAAAGTGAAAGGCAGTTTCTAAGTCCCTTATGAAGAGTGATGAATGAATTGATCTATCCTGTTTTGATACCCACTCCCACCATACCTGTCTGAAATGAGCTGTTTTGGGAACTAAGGAGGGACAAAGACATTTAAAGAATTTTATGCAGTACACACTATAAATTGATTAAACAGCTGGACAATATTTCTTTGATAAGGGAAGATGCTGTCTAATATGATAGCAGGAAATGCTGTGGGATTTCATCGGCGTTGCCGTTAAATCTTTACAAAGGATAATAAGTAGTAAAGATACTATGTGTTCTTCTGGGAATCACTTTATAGAAAAAGGCAGGTGCTATGACTCTTTAGACTTATTTTTTGTCTTCAGTAGCATCAAAAATCATTTCCTTTAGTACTTCCTAAATGCAAAGAAAGTAGCCCATTCTAATCCCACCTGTCTGTCAACTCCTCTATGAAGTAAATATCAAAGACCGGCCCTTCTTTTACCTTCAACGCTAAGTGCACATATTCAATAATATAAAGATTGCTTCTGAATCCTGCCCTCCCACTGGAGTTGCTGGTGTAATTTGCCTCCTGGGATTTGGTCAGATGCCTGCTCCTGATTCTCAAAGATCACATACTTCCACAGGGCATGCTTACGTCTTTTCAAAGCAGCAGCACAGAATGAATTCAACTGCATAGTAACATATCCCATGACGAAACCTGATTGATACTGTTTGCTGAATAGAGCTCATTTTCTGAAAGTGCACCTAAAGAATTTTGTGTGGTCTCATTTCTTCTCCCGTGACCTATCAGCAGCTCCTTTGACTGGGTTCCAGAATTGTGAATTGGTTCAGTGGCAGACTCAGAAAGCTTTCTTTTCATCTTCACTGCTGCTCTGAGAGCTCTCTCTCTCTCCCACAGAGAGAAGAACCACCCTTTCTAAAGATTTTTACTGTAACTCCATAAGGATTCAAGTTTTATCTCCCTTTTGTTCCTTTTCAACATCAATTAGTTGGTGAAGCAAAAGGAGACAAGATAAATGTACAGTTTTGAACTAGAAATACAATTTGAAGCTGACATTGGTTTCTCAGCCTGGTATTTCTCTATCTTTTCCCCTTAAATATTTGATGATACAAAATATGAATGTTCAATAAGTGTTTGTGACATGGAATTGATTTGAATTGAAATGTTCAGGAAAAAAGTGGTAAAACAAAAAAGAAAAGAAAAAAAAACGAGACAAAAAATTCTGAACAAAATCAATCCCTAAACTACAAAGTGAAATACTTGTAATCTCCTCACTACTTATATTGTTTTTGCACGTAATATAGTGATTTTAAAAGGAAATTGGTTGTTATGTAATGGGACAGCTTTTAGACTACAGATATCGAAATGAATCACAAAAATCTTTGAGTTCATCTGTTATGAGGCTGTTATGAGGTTGATAAATACCAACAGGAGAGAAAGCAGCAACCACAGGAAACATTCTGCTGAAGCATTCCCAACAGGATGGGATTAAATTACCGCCTTACAAATGAATAAAATGAATCCTTTACAGAACAAAACTGCCTTCTCCATTCACAGGCTAGGAAACTCCTTTGAGTGAATATCTCTGAGGAAGCAGCAAAAATTATGTAAGAAGAGGGCAGAATATGATGATTTTTGCTGTTGCACTGATTTCTTACTAATAATGTTTATTTAGGTTTTGTAGGTCACTGGAAAAGAAAGACTAAATTAATCTTCTGTTAATAACATTAAAATAGTTTAATTTTTTTTTTTAAATTTAAAGCACCAACTTGAACAGAGGGCATAGATACTTAGCATGTATTTCTATGGCCTTCAGAAAGTGCCCAGTCGGGGGCAGCATAGACCCAAGCCAGGATCATGGCCCACAGCAGAATTCTCAGGGGTTGGCTGTTGCTTGGCCTATGACCTCCTTACTTGGTAAAAACAAAACACACTTTTCCCAAGTAAACACCTTCCAATTCAATAGAACTTCAAAAACTGCCAAGCCAGGAAATCACTTTGCTTGTGGTTTTAAATGATTGTTTTTGTCTTTTGTTCTGCATTCTGTTTTGTTCCTCCTGCAACGCACTATTACCTACGAATTTCATGGTCATCTACCAGCACTTAGGCTTCATATAGAAAAACAAGCTTTCCTTTTCTCTTTTCTTCTCTCTAGCTTTTCACATAAATAAATCAGACATTCTAAAGCCATCATTTAAACATGGGTGCTTCTGCTTCTGGGGAATGAATAATGATGACCTACTTTCAAGAATGTAACATAAATTCTCAGTTTTAATTTAATGTTCAAAATGTCTAACCTTGCCCAGCTTTCCAACATGCTCCTTTTAGACATTTTACTCAGAGTTAAATTATTTAAAGGTCTAAAATTTGTTTACAAAGTCCAGAGTGATGCTTCAATTCCACAAACTATTTTAAAGTGGAGGAGCAAGTCATTTGGGAAATAATAAGCTGTTTACAGTGAATAATCTATAAAATACAGAAGACTTTACCCTTTCTCCATAGGGAATTGTTAAAACTATTTGGAACTCTTCTCAAAAGAGACAAAACAATCATCACAATTTAATATTGTAAGTTAATACTTTTAGTGTTTCTCAGTTAGAGAAGAAAGAGACTCATAAATTCAGGTTCTATAGACCCTAATGAGCATATTGAATAATAAATCAGAGAACTATGGGTATAGAGCTGTATCCTTAGATGAACACTACTAATACAACATTTTGTTTTTATTTTTTATTTTTTTATTTTTTTGGTGTTACTGGGGTTCCTGGAAGCCCTTCTACCTCCGGGCTATACTCCCAGACCTATTTTTATAGTTTTATTTGGAAACAGGGTCTCCTAAGCCAGCGCACGCGGCTGGCTTCGAACCTGCGCGATCCTCCTGTCTCTGCCTCCCAAGCACGGGGATTACAAGCGTGTGCCACCACGCCCAGCTAACTTTTTGTTTTTAAACTAGCTTCTACCAAGATAATAGATGTTGTAAAAGAGTCATAGGAATTTCCCCAATTGCCAAATGTGTCTCAGGTTTGGAATGCCTTTTCCAAGTTTCTAAGTATTGAATACAATCCATATTTAGTGATTTATGCCATAAAAATATGCTGCAAAACATTTGTAGCATTTATGTTTTGGTGCCATAACCATATGCTGTCAAATTCCCATGCTTGCTATGCTCTTTCTTGTCAGTTCAGAGCCTGTTTGTAAGCCCTGTTCCACTGAATGACTCATAAATTAAAGAAACTTCTGAGAAAAAACAAAAGAACTAAGATTTCTTTTTAGTAATGCTTCATGTACTAGGCAAGAAAAGTTTCTCCATAATATTTAATAAATAATTCATTGATTTAATAGGTTAAAACTTGAGAAAGAAGCAAGGAATATAGGTCAAACATTTAATACTCACTGTAGAGAATAGTTCCATTTAAAGCATCTGTTTTTACAGTCAAGTCGATGGTAACATTTCTGTTATGTTCCTTCTCCAGGACAAACTTTGACTCACCCACAGTTGTGAAAAAAGGCAGTTCTAAGTAGGAATTCCCATTGAAATATGGGAAAAATAAGTGTGCGTCTGCAAAAGAAGGTCATATTAGTATTTTCTTAGAGCATTTTATTGCTACATACATAAATGAGAGCATAAGAACATTTATAGTTATTCATTTAAAAAGTAAAGCTGATCCTTTAATATATTAAGTACAACTTTAGGACATTTGGTTACAGAAGTATAAGTTTAAAGTCACTATCTCAAATAACTCACTACTAGTCTAGAAGAAAAGAATTAGAATGATAATTTCATGTTCATGGGCAAGTTTTAAAATAAATGAGCACCTTAAAATTATATGAAAAATTCTTTGTGAATGATGATATAAAATCATAGTTCTCGTCAGAGTCTTAAAATATTCAGTGACAATGGCTATCTATGTCAAAACATAAAGTTAAAAAATTAAAATAAATGAATTTTATTTGATATAGTTATACCTCAGTAAAAAAGTAACAAAAAACTTGTATATACAAAGATTATAGAAAACTGTCAGAGGGTTTTAATTTATAAATTTTTATTAGTGTATTGTAGTCATACATCTCATTGGGGTATAAAGCTTGTGGAGATATCAATGCACAAATCATCCAATTAGCCCTTACCCAATCCCTATCTCCTTCCCTCCCCCTCTCTCCTTCCCATGCTTGGTCTTGTGATTGATTTTGATACGTTTGTTTAGGTACATCATGTGCCTTAAAGAGTTTCCATTTATCTCCCTCCTCTCCTCTCAGATAGGTCATCTTCATTGCTCCTCTATAGGATCCCTTTTCTATCTAGAGTTCCTCCTGTTGCCCATCTCTCCCCAGTTTTCACATATTAGGGAAATCATCTGATTTCTTATTTTTTTGTGACATTTCCCTGTAAATACCATCATTTTGTTCTCTTTTATGGCTGGGTAAAATTCCATTGTGTACATATCCCATAGTTTTGTAATCCACTCATCTGTTGATGGAGATCTTGGTTGGTTCCATAGTTTAGCAAAAATGAATTGTGCAGCTATGACCATAGATACTCATGTATTAGTTTGGTAGTTTGGTTTTCATTCTTTTGGGTAGATATCCAGAAAGTGGTATTGTTGGATCATATGGTAAGTTAATTCCCATTCTTCTGAGGATCTTTCTTACTGTTTTCCAAAGTGTTTGCACTAATTTGCAACCCCACCAATAATGTATTGGAGCTTCTAATTCTCCACATCCGATCAATTACAGTTTCTTTCTCACTTGGAAGTCCTTCTTTTATTTTCCACACTGATTGCCACTTACTAAAATCCTGAAAGTCAGGTGAGTAACTCTGACGAGATGATCCACTCATGACCCATTTTTGTTAATAGAGTTCACTTGGATCTGGGAGTCTGCTGAGATATGAGGTGACGCAGTGGCAGTTTCAAGTGTTTCCTGACAGCACGTTGCAGGGACCCACTGGCCCTTTGCTGTGGGGCAGGCCCCTAGCTGGCTCTAGTCCCCGCCTTTGCCGAGTGGCATAGAGGGGTTTTTATTAATATTCATTAATCGTGCTTTTCAATAATTCTTGGGTAAAATATTTTATACTTGATATTAATATAATATGCAACATTATTATTTTTAGAATGATTAATTTTTAAATACTAACCCCATAAAACCTGAAGCACATTAGGTCTAAAATATTTGTTTTATTTTTACATATCTATAATTGGCACATTGAATCAATCTAATACAAAACATTTTGTACATTTAATTTTCTGTTTTTCTCACAAGCAGAAAATTTTTTTACAATGAGGGAATATTTCTCCACCACTGGATGAAAAATTTGCAGTACTCCCTATGA
The DNA here is from genome assembly GCF_963383645.1 of Muscardinus avellanarius. NCBI lineage: Eukaryota > Metazoa > Chordata > Mammalia > Rodentia > Gliridae > Muscardinus > Muscardinus avellanarius. The sequence goes on from NC_137794.1 coordinate 18,443,971, forward strand.
TTTATATCTTCTAAGTCATGCCGTAATTCCAAAACTCATATCCAGTCTAGGAAATTTACTAATGTTTGGATCTTTCTCAAAGGTCTGACTTTTGCCACCCTCTTCCATCAGCCCTGTGTGTAGATGACAGGCTTCCTGCCGACTGCCTCCAGGGGCAGCAGTAGGATGCTCTGTTCTTTTCCTTTTCTTACCACTTCCCCTTCAGGCTAGCTGCCATTTCTAACTCTTCCACATTGGCATGCAGAGAAAGCCAGGTAGAACGGAGGAGACAAGGAGGCTGTCTACAGCACAGCAGAGCTGCTGGAGCTGAACTGATATGTGCCAACCAGCCTTCTTGCTCCAGGACTGGCAGGTGTCTAAATGATTGTTTCCCTAATGGTCAGAATGCCAGATTATATAGAGGATGCACAACTAATTTTAAATTTCAGATAAATAGTAGATGATTTTTGCTTTAAGTATGTTCCAAACATTGCCTGGGTGACATACTTATATTAAGGAATTATTTATTTGACATTTAAATTTAACGAGGTGACTTGTTATGACTGCACACTCATAAGGGAGTGTGCAGTTCGTGGAAATGCTTTGCTGAGGGCAACTCACAGGACCTGTGGCTACAGCCTGCTTTTGGTTAGTCACTTCTACCTTGGTCCTGCTCTGAGCAAGGCACTGACTTGCTGTTTACGAGTCGCTTCTATCAGTGTAAAAGCCACACACAATGAGTTAAACAGGCAAGGACAACTTTATTTCAAGCCTACTCCAAAAGGAGAGAGAGCTCAGTTTGAACTCAACTCTTGAAATAAGGGGTGGAACAAAGGGGTTGAAACCAGAGAACTACAGTAACATATGCATATCTATGCTCATAACAGCACAATTCACAATAGCCGAACTATGGAACCAACTAAGGTGTCCACCAATAGATGAATAGATTACAAAATTATGGGCAATACACACAATGGAATTCTCACCTAAAGAGAAATAAAATTACATCATTTTCAAGATAATGAAAAGGCCTGGAGATCATGTTAAATGAGATTAGCCAATTACAGAGAGTGCAGGGTCATGTTTTTTTTTTATTTTTTTATTTTTATTTTTTTAAAATATGGGCAGGATAAGGAGTAATTGGGATATAAGAGAGACTCCAGATGTTGAGGAGAAAACTCAGGTGAGCCAGGAAGGAGATATAAGGGTAGGAGAGGAAGAAGACTCAGGTTCATTAATAGAAATACTGCCATAGACTATGCATGTACATGTGAATATATACTAATGTCAATTTGGGTACTCTGTATAGGGAAGGAAATGGGGAGGGGAGGCAACAAGAGTGTATGGATGTATGTTATTTTCAAGATGATTTACATTATGATGTGAGACTATGGTCACCAATAAAAGAACAGAAAAAATATGGGGTGAAAGAATATTTAAAATGTGCTGTGAGAGGAGAAACTCAGAGCATCTGAAGAAAAGTAAACTTTCTTCTTTCTTCAGAACAAGCAGTTGTTGTAAAACTTAGAGCAAGGAGTCTCTAGAACATAGGATCCTACCCTCCCACAGACTTGGATAATAGGACACATTCTTCTTTGATGATCATATTTTATTTTTTTATATTTTATTTTTTAAATTTTCCATAAGATTTTTTATTAACTTTGTAAAGGTAAGATATATACACTTTGCATTAAGTCAAAAATTTCCCTATGACTTAAAATTTGTCTTTAATATTACAGATTGGATGAACTAAAATAATCTGTAAAATTAACACTCAAAGCCATGGAGAAAAAAACGCGTTTGCCCTCTGCCATATACCACGTGCTTCATTTTTTGAAAGATGGACAAGCTCTGTATATTGACAAATTTTTTTTCAATTAATTATCCAATTACTTCATAAATTTTATAATTGCTTAAGTTGTGCTGTTATGAGATATAAAAACAATCACAGTGGGGCGTGGCAGCACACACTTGTAATCCTAGTACTTGGGAGGCTGACACAGGAGAATTGCGGTTCTTTGCCAGCCTCAGCTACTTAGTGAGGCCCTCTGCAACCTAGTTATGACCCTGTTTCAAAATAAAGAATATAAAATAGGGCTGCAGGTGTACTGCATGCTGACCTCAAACTGCTAGACAGGCTTTCCACATCCTGGGATCACAGGCATGTGTTACCACACCTGGCCCTAGATAGCTTGAAATATTTATTTATTTTTTTAATTTTTATTTTTACAAGTGGAACATATTGAGAGTGGTGTATATTTACATTGTGCTTCATCCCCTTCCCCCTCCACTTCCCTTCCCCCCAATAATAGAGAGTGTCCAGGTTAATCATGTTGTATTTATGCTATTACACATATTCGTATATAGCTCCTCCATTGAACAACCTCAGCTTTCTTCCTCTCCTATTCTTCCATTCAAGCTTTGCTGAGATTTCCCCTCCATCATCTGGAGTCCCTCTGGTATTACCACTACTCCCTAGCTTGGGCATACTAGAGAAAACATATATCCCTTCTCTTTCTGTGCTTGACTAATCTCACTTAACATAATGTTCTCTAGTTCCTTCCATCTTCTTGCAAATGCTATTATTTTATTTTTCTTTATAGCTGAATAGAATTCCATTGTGTGTATTTCCCATAATTTTGCAATCCATTCATCTGTAGATGGAGATCTAGGTTGGTTCCATATTTTCTTTTACACGGTTGGTGGGAGTGCTAAGTAGTTCAGCCACTATGGAGATCAGTATGGAGATTCCTTAGAAAACTGGAAATAGATCCACCATTTGATCCAGCTATACCACTCCTGGATGATCATGTTTTAAAGAGATGGCTCCCAGGTCCTCAGGAAAGACATTTCTGGGTTGTAAAACAGGAAATATTTTTTTTAAAAAGATAAATTTATATGTTAAACGGGATGAAGAAAGAATTTACAATTGAACATTTCTCTAAACTAAGCCCTTTAAGAAAAGAGAACCTGTGGCCAGGTAGAAGCCTGTCTGAAGTGTAGTGAAGTGTAAGGGAGGGTTTAAGGCTATCTTAATCATCTGACTAGAACCATTTGGGCAGAAATTAAAATAACTCCAGCCCAACTCTCTTTCCTAAGGTTCCTGTCTTTACCTAGTCCATGATAAAGATTCCTACATTCCCTGCCCTGTTGTCTGGGGAAGCATAATGAAGTTTCATACACCCCCACCCTTCACACCACTCCACACAGAGGCTGCTCTAACTTCTCAGGTGTGAATGTTTGCTCTGTCAGCACATGGTCTTAGTTTCCAAGTGGTCCATTTGTTACTATGCCCAGAAACATTGTCACAATGTGGTGACGGGGAGAGGTCGGGGAGAGTGAGAAATGGTGTTCAAAATATAACTGAAAAAAATATTTTCCACAAAATTATGACTCTGAAATCTTTCCTCCTTTATGAATGCTGATCCTTTCTATATCAAGAATTAATTATTGCTTTTATATATGGCACCTTCTGTAAAGCATTATGTCCCAGTTCTTGAAAGTTTATCTTTTAACTTTCTGTTATCCTATAACTTAAGTTACTTTTGAAAGTAAGATACAAAGAATATAATTTATCTACTTAAACTGTTTGATCTAAGCTGCACAGCATCGCATATATCACTATTTCTCAGTCTTCTACACACAATCTTTAACTCCTTAACATTTACCTACCTGGTTCTGCTTTTTTTGCTTCTGTTTTTCCCCAAAGGGTTATTAAGACCTTGTTAGTAAATTTTTTCTTAGTGCTCTTATGTCTCTGTAATACTAAAATTCCTTTTCATTAAAACTGCTTCTTTTTTGCCTTTCTTGACCCTTGCTATACTTTGACTGTTTTCTTAACCTGCCTGATAACGTGTTTACACACTATTTTCACCCATTCCATAATACACATATTTCCCAAGGCTATATCCTGGATCATCTAATCTCTGCCTTTTCTGAATCTGCACATCCTCTAATTTCTTACTCAGAGCATATATTCCTCTAGTCTTAGAATCTGGAATCATTATCACCCAACATTTCTACAGCTACCAGCTGGTTCCTGGCATCTGTTCCTTAGATAAAACCCTGCATCTTTCCTTCTGCTACCCCTAAACCTAGTTCTCATTATATTCCAACTCAGCCAGTGCACAGCTTCTTTCTTACTGGCCTCTTTTCCTATAGGATCTACTAGCTGGCATCGCTGTTACATTGATTCCATGCAACAGTAATTATTTATGACCTTTGGTCAGAAACTTTCAGCTGCTGCAGGTTAATTACCAAGTAAGCCTGGCCTTCCATGGTCTTACTCTTCAGTGCTTCCACATGGACATATCTTCTGGTAAGGCTGAACTATACCCTTCTCCATTGTTCTGCTTGTATTTATCTTTCTGAAATGTCCTGTACTCAAATCCTAGGTATAGAAATTCTCCATGAATTGAAAACTTGAATAATACTCTAAATTAGAATTTCCCATAGCATGACTTCCCAACATATCCACAACTCTTCAAGTCTATTCATTATTTTCTACATTATGCCTCAGTATTTTCACTGCTATAATACAAAATGACTGACCAAACAACTTAGAGGAGAAGAGAGAAGATATATTTGCTTACATTTTTGGAAATTTAGAGTCCATGTTAGGCTGGGTGTGCAAAGCTCAGGGCATGGTGATGGGAATTGCTAAGGTCTGTGTTTGATTCATCTTTGTATCTCTCTATGGCATAACTCATTTTTTCACCTTACAAAATAAATTCTTAGAGAAATACAAATATAGTTAAATTGCCACTTTGGTAGCTTTTTTCAAAGGTGAATTCTTATTTATTTTCAAATGACACAAACTGATTATACATGTTTATATGTAGTGATCAAATCAGGGTAATTAGCATATTATTACCTCAAACATTGTTCATTTCTTTGTGTTAAGAACACTCAGAATCCTTTTTTTTTAAATTTTATTTTATTGGTGCACTGTATTCATACATCATAGTGGGATACAAACTTTTGTAGACATACATGCACACATCACCCAGTCAGTCCCCACCCGATCCCCACCCCATTCTCTCCCCATCCCTCCCTCCCATGCTTGGCTTAGTGGTTGACATCTAGTATTATAGCAATTTATCCAAAATTAAAAATGATAATCTCACATAACAGTTTTATTTGTCTGATACCAAGCTTTTGATGATTTAAAGATAACATTTCAATATTGCTTTTTGCTTTCTTTCTTACCAGAGCATATTTTTTTCTGTTTTTTTTTAGGTGAAACTATCATATATTCATATATTTATTTTTCAGAAAAAAAATCTATCCTAATATGGAATATGAATTCTAGATACCCAAAATGATCTTGAAAAAGAAAAAAGCTAGCAGATATATATTTTCTGATTTCAAACCATATAAAGCTACAATAATTGAAACAGTGTAGTACTGTTCTAAAGGCAGATATATAAACCATTGGAGTTAAATACAAGCCTAGAGCTAAATTCTTCCCTATATTGTCAAGTTATTTTTGACAAGGTTTCCACGAACATTTGGTGGTGGAAATAATAATCTTTTAACTAAATATTGTTGAAAAATAATAATTACATGGAAAAGAATAAAATTGGACCCTTACCTAATCCCACATACAAGTATTAACTCAAAATAGATAAAAGACCTAAATATAAATCTTAAGACTATAAACTTTTAGAAGAAAATCTGGGTCATAAAACCTCACAACATTGAAATTGGCAGTGATTTCTTGGATATGATTTCAATGGCACAGGCAACAAAAGGGTAAATAAACTCCCTAAAAGATAAAAAATAAAAAAAATATTGTATATCCAAAGACAATGTAAAAAAAGTTAAAAGTTACTAATAGAATTGGATAAAATATTTCCAAATGCTATATCTGAAGGTATATTAATATTCCAACTAGAAATCCTAAAAATTAACAACAATAAAGGCAAACAATACAATTTAGAGATAGGTAAAAGACTAACATAAATAATGAATCTCCACAGATAACCAATCTTAGTTGTCTGTTGGATGGAAAATCTTGTTTCTCTGGTTCTGGTGAGTGTTACCTATTTCTTCTTTGTAGTTAATCTCTTTGAATATTTTCTCTAGCGCTGGTTTTGAAGACATAAATTCCTTCAGTTTCTGTTTGTCATGGAAGCTTCTTAGTTCTCCATCTAATTTGATAGAAAGTTTTGCTGGATAGGAAATTTTTGGCTGGAAGTTGTTTTCTTTCAGAGTTTGGAATATGTTACTCCAAGCCCTTCTGGCTCTCATGACTTGGTTTGGGAAGTCTGGAGTGATTCTAATTGGTTTGCCTCTGAATGTCACTTGGCCCTTTGTTTTTGTTGCCTTTAAGATTCTCTGCTTGGCTTCCACAGTGGTCATTTTGACAATTATGTGGTGTGGGGATCCTCTTCTCCGATCCTGTCTAAAGGGAGTTCTATAAGTTTCCTGGACCTGTGTATCGACCTCTTGCTCTATGTTTGGAAAATTTTCTGCTATTACTTCCTTGAAAAGATTGATGATCCCTTTGGTTTCACCTTCTTTTCCCTCCTCTATTCCAATTATTCTTAGGTTAGCTCTCTTAAAATGGGCCCATATTTCTTCAATGTCAGATTCCTGCTGTCGGATATTTTTTTCTAGATTAGAAACTATGCGTTCATTTTTGGATTGCTCATCTTCTAAGAGCGAGATTCTGTTCTCCATGTGTTCTAATCGGTTGTTTGTGCTTTGAATTGAGGCCTTTACTTCATTAATTGCATCCTTTATCTCTTTTTGGCTCTCTCTGAGTTCTTTTCGAAGCACCTCTATTATTTCTACAGTTATTTTCCTGATTTGATCTTCTAGAAATCTCTGATTTTCTGTTTTATTGGGTTCTGATGTTGTGGGGTTGTGCGCATTCATTGCTCCAGTGTTATTCCTCTTTCCCATGATTTCGGAGGTTTGTGCCTTCTCTGGGTTCTTCCCTTGGGTCACTATGGCTTCACTTAAGGTGCTCTGAATCTCGAGTCTGTATTATCTCAGACCCCACTACTCCTTTACTGGGTTGTATCACAGAGTCTCCGACCCAGGGAGTCGATAGAGGCTGCTTTAAACTATGGGGGGTGCCAGGTTGCACGTTCTCCTATGGTGTGATATCTCTGCCACCACCATTCCCTCACTGGGTCAAGTCCCAGGAGGTACTGTACTGGGATTCCTCCTCTGTGGCCCGCAATTTGACTCACTGTTCTTGAGTACGCAGATGTAGCTGTACTGGACTCGGTGAATTCACTGCTGCTGCCGCCGCCGGTGGCAATATGGCGCCTCTGCCACGCCCTCGGCCGTGAGGCTGGCGTATTTTTTCTTCTCTGATTTTGATTTCCACTCTGAATCCCTGCAGCCTGTGCTGAGCTCGGCCACTGGGAGCTTTAAATGCTCTCTGCGCCGAAAGATCCCGCCTGGCTGTTCCGCAGCAGCTCACCTCGGCTTGCTGTAGCCGTCCGTTGAGTTCGCCGCTGCTGCCGGCAGTATGGCGCTGCTGCCGTGTCCTCAGGCGCGTGTGTCTCCTCTGTGGCCCTGAGCTCTATTCTCAGTCCGCTTTCTCTCTGGAGCCTGGTGGTTTTTTTGTTTTTCTGGTGATGGTGTTTTCTGGCTATGAAAGGCGCTGGTTTTGTGGTAATGGAGAATGGTTGTTAGCGGGGCTCTTAAGTCCCGCTTTTCTCGGTCGCCATCTTCCCAGAAGTCCCCAGAATCCTTTCTTGTAGCTTTTTAAACTATACAATAAATTCTTTTTAATAATAGTTACTTTACTGTGCTATAGAAAACTAGAACTAATTTCTCCTATCTTTCTGTACTTTTGTATCTAATAACCAATATCTGTACCTGCTTTTCTTTCCCTCCTCTGGTAACCAATTTTTGATAGTTTAAAAAAACAAATATTTTTACAATTAAAATGGAATGAGGAAATACTACAGAAAGGAGCTTTCAGAATTTTTCTTGTGGCTAAGCTTATTCCCATTATTGATAAATGCACAAGAAAACTTTTGTAAAAGGAGTAGTCTTTATATGAAGTGTTCATAAATGAATGAAATTGTTTGATCCACATCTAGGTTTTATTTATTCTGAGAATTGTGAAGTCACCAACTGTGATATAAATATAAATCAATTTTCTAAAAGCCAGTTTCCACACTGTCTTGTAGAAGCGTAGCTGCTGTATAATCCAGGTGCACCTGCCTACCTTCGAGCTCACACTCCTCGAACCTTGTTTTCAGAGCTGACAAGTTTTGTGAAAATGATGACAGGAAACAACAATTATGAACAATAAACATTTGCTATTGAATTGCTTTCTAACCATATTAATTTTCATTATCACCATGTTTAGTGGGTATGTTGAAAAACAGAACTGCCCTGAATATGGAAAACAAGACTAATTGGGGTTAGGCAGAGCGTTTCCCTGCTGCTTCCAAAAGCCTCTTCAGGCAATGCTATTTGAAAACACTCCAGATTTATTTCTCTTCCAATTATAAATGAAAAAAAAGCAGTAACAACAGAGTCTTTTTATGGAAACATGTATTAAATACCTTATAAAATATGCTATATAGTATTTAATTAATGGTTTCTGATGATAAACTAGACATGTGAAGTATACCTTCATATTTAAATGCTCAAAATAATTATATTAACTTTTATATGGTCAGCAAAATAAAATAACTTCTGAGTCATGAGAATATTTATTAAATTAACTCAGAAAGAGGACTCTTTATATTCCAAAATGATAAAATTTTTAAAAATCATTAAAATTTCAAAAGAAGCTACAGAATCACACCAGTGAGTTTGAAGTACTTTGTGCTAAAAATATGGATGAACTTAATTTTTTCAACTAATACAACTTCTATAGTATGAGTTAGAACCATGTTCACTTCATAACAATGACTCACTGGGATTTTATGCCGGAGAACATCAGAGAGTGCTTTATGGTAAAGAAAACAGAAGAGATTAACACCTTTACCCTGAGCATGGTGAACTGAACAGTGTGATGTTATTCATTCTGATAGAAATAAGGCTTCTTTGTCTACAGCATGAGTTATAATCACCTTAGTCTTATATAAAAGCCTCTATGATCTAAACCCAGAAACTGATGTACTAATGTGCAAATAAAGCTACCAAAGCAATTGCTCACAAATTATCCACATACAAGTCCGTTGTAATTCTTGGGACTAGAAGAAGCATAATATTGTTTGTTATTCTCATTTATAATGGAAATAGATCTGATTTATTAAAAGAAAGTTAAAAAGTAATACTATGAAATATTTTATTGAGTTTTTCTTTCTTTTCTCAAAGAATATCTTAAGAATCTGACTAAGTTCATAAAAAGAATTAATATAATGCAATAGTTGATAGTTTGTTTTAATTTAATAATGTTGCATTACTTCATTTTTGTTTCTAATTTTATTAAATAAGTGTTACCAATTCATAAGTCCACTTATCTCTTTTTTTGAAGAAGCATTTATCATTAAAAATAATAGATCTCACAAATAATATTCAAAGATAAAATTACATCAACTGTATTATTACAATATAAGTACCAATGCTCATGAAATAAATATTATACATACTGATTATGATAATAAATTATTTACAAATAATTGTTTTAATTAATAATGTATAGTTATTAATAATCATAGTTAAATTAAAATTTATATTTGGTATAAATACCATATAGAAATATAATATAGTACATGGTACTATTGCATATAATATATGATTTACTTATGGAACCAAACTAGAAGCTCATCAATAGATGAATGGATTACAAAATTATAACATAAATACATAATAGAATTCTATTCAACAATAAAGAAGAACAAAATTATGTAATTTTCAGAAAAATGGGTGGACCTGAGGAAATTATGTTAAGTGATATTAGTTAGTCACAGAGAATGAAGGGTCATATATTTTACTCATGTGCAGGAGCTACAAAGTTTTGTGATTCATAAAAGACTTTAGATAATGTGGGGGGGGGACCCCAGTAGGCTGAGGGAGGTGGTCTAGCAGAGGGTGGGTGAGGGGAAGGGAGAACTAATGCAGAAATGCTTCTATTGGCATTATGTACAGATGTGAGAACACCAGTGCCAATCTCGATATCATGGTTCTGAAATGGGGAGGGAGCTGTGGAAAGCCCGCCAAGTATTGTGTGCATGTGTGTCACTATCTGTGAACTGTATTATGATGTGAGACCATAATGCATGAATAAAAGTACTAGAAAGGAATATATGAATCACACTAAACTTTTTGGACATCATACATTTTTGCTTATTTTTAGGATAAAAATTATCCTAAAATAAGTCTCATGAGCTAACTTATTACTATTACTTGGATAACTCCCCCATATTAGATATTCACATGTCTATAAACATATAAGTCAGTTTAAGTGCCTATTAAAATTGTTAGCTATTCTCTTGTTATTGCTAATACTACAGATATTTTTGCTACATCTACTTTTTTCCTCTAAAGAAAATCTCTTGCAAAATGAAATGCCAGCTAACATTTCTCCTTTCACCACAGTCACTTTATTCCTCCATTTGAAGCATGAAGAGAGCTTCTCGATGTCTGACCAAAGCACAAGGAAACGTGCACCAAAACGTTCTCATCCTTCAGTCTCAGCCAAGCGAGGGATGCTTTTTTTTCACTCCTTGATTTCTTTACCAAAGAATTGTGGATCATCATTCATTGCCATTTGACCTTGTCAAAACTCTGAGGCTCTGAAGCTATGACCTCACCTACAGTTTCTTACAAGTAAAACTAAGGTAATACACCATTCAGCATACCAACAATATCTTCCACACAGTAAAAATAAAGCTGGGACAAGAGAGGTACAAAGAACTGGCAGTATCTCACACTATACATGACATGTAGCAGCTGTCAATCTTTCTCTAGTCTATTCCTATAACGTCTTTCTTTACTTTAGAAATGTTCTATGAGTGATCTCATTTGTCCCCATACTTTAGCTACTATCCAGTTCCTGAACACTCTAATTTTATCTTTAACACAGAAACATCCTGGCTTTATATATCTATCCATTTATTACACAGATGTACTTGGAAGGAATATCAGTAATCTAAATTCAAAATATCCCAATCAAGTTTGTTGTCTTTTTTCCCTTTGAAATTTGGTCTTCCTTTTTAATATGCAGTTGATAACCTTCCTTATTATTAACACAAATACGTAGTTCCATTCCAACTTCTACTCAGTTGTATGGTGTCATTCCCCTTTGCAAGTCACTCTATGACAGCTATGAGCTTCTTAAATGCAGGCAAAAGTGGCTTAATATTTTTATGTGTTTCCAGAAAATAACACATTTTTGGCAGATAGTCAATAAATGTTTGATGAATGAATGAACATGCCTCTAATATTTTGTTTCACAATTAATTTTAGAATTTCCATCTACCAAGTTGTTCAGATGAAAATGTTGGCATAGTAACCCAAACCCCCTTCTTTTTTCAGGGCATTGCTTATCACTAAGATGATAGCATGGCTACACAAGGCTTTGGATGCTTTGGTTATATTTTTATACTAGGCAAATGGTAGACAAATGGCAGGTTATTCTTTATATATGTTTGGAATACAAATTATAATAATACAGTCACTGGTAATTATGGAAATTAGAACATGGAAAATTAGAGAAATTCTTCAAAGGCACAATAATAAGATATTTCTATTTGCCTCAATTCTTCTAATGTATGTTCTCTTCTCCATACTCTAACAAAACAACTCTTACAAAAATTATTATTGAATTCAACATCACCATTGAGATTCAAAGGTACAGACATAGTGAGGCCTTTCAGAACAAATCTCTAACCATGATAATGTATAATGGCAAGCTTAATTAAACACAATTGCAATTTTAGCTATTGTTATCACTCTACCAGATGAAAAAAAAACCTGTTTCTTTTACTTGGTATGTAAATATCAATTCAGCAAATCCTCTGTTATAAAAAGCAGAGAACTAAAGTTCTCAATTAGTTTGTCTTTATCTGACAAGGATAACATATATCTTCATAGACTTACCTTCAGATTACATTAATTCTCCAAAATTACTTCACAACTTAAACTATGAGGAATTTGTTTGCCTTTCCCCCCCAGATACTTTACTTGGTGATCTCTTATGTTGACCATACCTTCCTGATTATACCTGGCAATAGTATTTAGAAAATGGAAAGTATCAAATGCCTTGGTTAAAATATATGCTTAAGTATGAGTGCTTACATATGGGGGAATAAATCTCATGCAAACTAAGAGGCCCAAAATGTAAGAAAATTTTATGGAACTTTTCATCTAGACCACAGAGAATATGTTTTTTCAAAGTAAAAGACAAATTATTACTGGCTGATGCATAATTTACAACCAGAAAATAGTAAGCTGAGGGCAAATTTTGCACGCTGAGAATGACACTATAAACATTTTTAAGGAAGGTTTTTTGTTTTTCTTTTGCTATATTTTTTGTTTCAACCCAAGTAATGCCTTCAAATTATTATTTTATATATTTTTTACTTTTTGATTCTTTGACTATAATTCTGGAATTACTTTTAGTATTCTGGAACTATGTGCTTTTGAAATTGCTTTACTGAGTATCGCTTGCTGGTAACCATTTTCAGTTTGTTGTTTTACTGATGATATATTTATTTTGACCCATTTTTTCCAATGAAAGTTTAACTGAGCAAACATTTATAGAATGATACTTAGTTTCTCTGTGCAATTTGAAGATATTATTTTCTCTAATTCCATTGCTTATGTTTTATAAAAAGATGATTTTGTTTGCTATGTCTATATGTTATTGACAAGTAGGGTCCCTCCCCCTTCCTGCAGGGGCAGAACCTTGGAAAAAGAGGAGGAGACTCTGCTGAGTGATATTGCAGGCGAAGGGTGGCGTTCCCACGCATAGTCCCACCCCCAAGACATATGCCTTAAAAGAGAGTCATTTTCCCTCCAGCCTCGGAGGGGCTCGCAGGTCTCCAGGAGGTCCAGTCCCAATCACCGAGAGGACCATGCTTTCGTGATGAAAAGTTACTGATCTCAGTAACTTTTGCAAATGGGCAGGTAAATGGTCAGAGGTTCTGTATGTACAGGCTTTTCTGTGTATGCGATCCTGGCTTTCCCTTTCCACCCCTCCTGGCTCTACTGCTCCAGTCATGATCGCTAGGGATTCCTGCCAGCTGCAGCTGCCATCTTGGTTGCCACGTGGCAATTCACAGGCACCACCTGGTCGTCTTTCTGGGTCACAGGCCTGCAATTCTGCTGACTCACAGATGTTATTCTGTGATGATATGTGGATGCCAGAATCTAACCCGGCTGAGTTTCAGGCCCCATTTCCTGATAACCCTGACACACAAGACCTCTCCTTACCACTGTGGTCATCATCTTATTCTGGGGGCAGCCTTCCACTCTAACCCAATCCTTTCTCCCCTGCCTTTCTCTGTTAAGGGACCATCCCTTACCTCCCTCTTGCCTACCCCTTTAGTTCACTGTACCCTTTCCAGAGACCCCCCTTTCCTGGCCCTGCTTCGTGAGGTGACTGGTGCAGGTGAGGTCCATGTCCATGTTCCTTTTTCCCTTCCTGACCTTGCTCAACTTCAAAAGAGACTTGGTTCTTTTTCTGCAAATCCCTCTGGTTTTTAAGGAATTCCAACATATGTATGAGCATATGATTTAACTTGGCAGGATCTTCATGTCATTTTAACCTCCTCTTTAACTCCAGATGAACGAAATCATATTCTTAAGGCTCCCAGGGAATGGGCCAACCAGGCTCACCTAACCAATCCACAGCTCCCTACCAGAACAGCTGCAGTTCCTTCTGAGGGTCCCCACTGGGATTATAATGACAGGGGTAAGGGAATAAAAATGAGAAATCACATGAAGCTATGCCTTCAAGTTGAGCCCAGGGTAGCTCTCCAGGTAGCAGGTAAGCCAATTTCCTTCTTGATAGATTCAAACGCTATCTACTCTGTACTCCCTTCCTTCTCAGGACCTAGTTTCCCTTCCCAAATCTCGTTCAGGGGATTGATGTCATGCTCTCTTGCCCAGGTGCTACAGGTTCCCTTTTTTGCCATTTAGAGACCTTTATGGTTAACCATTCCTTCCTGAATATCCCTTCATGTTCTACCCCCCTTTTAGGTAGAGACTTTTTAACCAAAATTGGGGCTGAACTTTCATTTAATTTCCCCATGGCTTCTGTTTTCTCTAATATACCTTTAATGGCTGCAGCTATAGTTGATAATTGGGAAGTCAAACCTCCCCTTCCAATAGATTTGGTTGACACTATAGTATGGGATACCAGCACCCTAGTAGTGGCAACCCACCACACCCTTGTCTGGATTGTCCTACATAAACCCACTATTTTCCCTGCCTGCTTCCAGTTTCCCATATCTCTCTTTCACTGATGTGGGCTTAAACCCATTATTTCTCATCTCCTGGCCCAGGGACTGCTTATCCCTACTAATTCCCCTTATAATACCCCCATTCTCCCAGTTAAAAAGCCTAATGGGACTTATCATTTAGTTCGGTATCTCCATTTAATTAATGATGTGGTGGTCCCAATCCACCCAGTTGTCTCTAATCCCTATACCCTCTTATCTCATATTCCCCCAAATACCACCCACTTTTCAGTTGTCAACTTAAAGAATGCATTTTATACAATTTCTCTGCATCCTGAGTCATAACCCCTTTCTGCCTTCACTTGGGAGGACCCCGATAACCAGGTTGCTCAACAACTAACCTGGACTGTCCTCCCCCAGAGTTTTTGAGATAGCCCACACCTCTTTGGACCGGCCCTAGCACAAGACCTCCTCCAGTGCCCCTTGGAGCCAAGTTATTTGTTACAATATGTGGATGACCTTTTACTTTGTAGTCCCTCCCTAGAAGTGTCCAAATGGCACACTGCCCTTCTCCTTCATTTCCTTGGAAGGAGGGGTTACAGGGTGGCCCAACATAAAGCCCAGTTATCAGTGCCTGAGGTGCAGTATCTAGACCTACATCTCACTCGAAACACCCAAGGACTGTTGACCGGGTCAAGGTCTTAAGAGACTTGTAGCCACGCACCTCTGCTGACCAGATCCAAGAGCTGTGAGTATCATGGCCTGAACTCCTGCCACTAGCTCTGGCCCATGAAAGGGTCACCCCTCGAAGCCCCACCTTTATGAGCCCCTTTGAATTGGTGTACGGTCACCCTTTCCTGCTTAATAATGCTCTCCCTTTGGACCCCCCTCCTTTGTCTTCATATCTTCCTTACTTGTCTTTTCTCAGGCACCTTCTTAGGTAACATGCTCACTGGTATCTTCCCCAATCTGGGACTGAAGAAGCAGCTCTACACCCTGCAGTAAAGGCCCTTCAGCCAGGGGATCAAGTCCTCCTTAAGTTGCTCCAACCAAAATATCTCCAAGCACAGTAGACTGGGCCCTTCACAGTGATCCTCACCACACCTACCACAGCCAAACTGCTGGGGGACCCCACCTGGCATCATCTTACCCGGCTATAAAGGCTCCATTACAACAGTCTCATGACAAATTCTCTTGCACAGTGTTGGGGCTTACTAAGCTTCATTTTTCTCGGTATGATTCTCTTTGATGTTTATATTTTAGAAGATCCACTTGTTTACATACTACAGTCCCCGCCCTCTTCGGATGCCATACTGCCATAACTCCTCGTCTGCTAAAGTCTCCTTGAGCACACATCACCAAGTTGTCCAGGGTAACTTCTGACTCACTTCGCAGCCATACTCCCACCTGGACACTTCTGTAGGACCCGAAATCTTCCAGCCGAGGGGCACCCTTATGATGCCCCTTGACAGCAGAAAGTAGTTTAAGATTCGAATCTCCACCCATTCCACTCATGTCCTTCCCCCTTCCTGCAGGGCCAGAACCCTAGAAAAGGAGGAGGAGACTCTGCTGGGCGATATCGCAGGCAATATTTTGAGGCAGGCAATGTCATGAGAGGGGTGGCATTCCTACACATAGAACAACCCCAAAAGAGAGGCATTTTCCCTCCAGCCTCAGAGGGACCTGAAGGTCTCTGGAATGTCCAGCCCCAATCCCTGAGAGGACCACATTAAAAACTTACCGCACTACCTGGTCTCTCGTCTCTTTACCGCGTGCACCTAACAGTTATGTGTCTAGGAATATTAGAAGCATAGATTGATAGTTATGCCATTTATAGATTGGATGATGAGTGCATGTATGTCTCTACCATCTTGTACTCCATTAAGATGTATGACTATGAGGGAGATTCAAAATGGCGACTGCGAGACCCAGCAATTCTCAGTGGCTGGAATAAATAAATTTCAACTACTGAGAAGGCAGCTTCTTAAACAACAAAATAAACATATTTCAAGAACCAAAACAAATCCAGAAACATTGGCAGAAGGAATCTAGAAACCCTGACCTGCGAGATCCACTGGAAAAAAAAAAAAATCTGTTGCAGACACAGCTGGGTCACCAGTGCCAGTGCAGGTTGCTGGCCCAAACTGCAATTACTGGACCGGACTGACACCAACTGGCAAAATAACCTAAGAGGAAAAGTCTTTCAGGAACCCAGGGAACGAGGGAGCCGAACCACCACTGCGCCAGGCCGCCCGCCACAGGTGAGCTGCCCAGGGCCTGAGGAGGCTCAGGCTCCATTCTGACTGGCGCCACCCCGGGATACCTCCAACCCGAGCCCATGCATGAGCCTGAGGCTGTGCGGCAGCAGCCGCTGACACCATATCGAGCCACTGGCCCAAAAAAGATTTTTGGGCACTGGAGTCCTGGCAGGCCATAGAGCTCTAACATCTTAAGCTGCGAGTTCACCTGAGCACCTGAGTAGCACAGTTTGTGCACCAGAGGAGGCACCCACAAAGGTGCTGGGAGACTTCAGGGACCTGGACCGGACCTGCTATGCCCCCGGAGAGTCAGCATTATATGGAAGAGCTGTCAGCCCTTTAGAGCCCCAGACTGGGCTGCCAGGTAGCAGCGTGAACTCAGATGAGCTACAGGAGCCAGTGGGCACAGAGTGAGTGCCACCAGACATGGCAATAACTAAGGGCGCCAGTGTACACCCAGCGGGGCATTTTCAACTCCATTGACATAGCAAGGTTGCTTAAGGTATGATACCTGCACAGGGCCACAAGGTGTCGCTCCAAGTAAATACGAGACATTGGCATTTACACTGTATATTAGTAAATGAGTAGGACTGTTTCTTTTTCTTTTTCTTTTTTTGCTGATTTTTGTTTTATTTGGTTTTTGGGTTTTTTTGGTGTTTGGTTTTTTTGAGGGATTATTTTTTCTTTAATTTTATTTGGGTTTCTTGCTTTTTTGGATCTTACACTTCATATCACATGGTTGTTAGTTCGTTTTATTGTATTGTATGTTTATCCTGTTTATTCTCTTAACCTTTTTGTTCTTTCTTGTCAGTTCATTTTTGTTTCGTCGATATTGTTGTTTATATTTGAGGTATAATAGTCTTTCTACCTTATTTTGTTACTTTATCTGTTTGTGTTTGCTTTTTCCCCCTACTCCCTTTACAAAAGTCTACAATTTAGACTATCAACTATCTTCACTCAAAACTTTCTCTTTGTCCCCTAATTGTATCTCTTTGTTTAATGCACAAAGTTTCTCACATCCCCATACTTAAATAGTCTAATAAATACAAGAGTCCTACTATCTAACTTCCCATTCTCAACCTGATTCAACCTTATTATATTTAAATTCTTCCACGACCTAATTATATCCTCTACCTTACCTGACTCCTGCACCCATTACCCTAACTATTCCACCATCACCCAACCCTCACCACTCTAAAAAGTACTGCTTACCTGTTGACTCTTCTAAATTCCTACTACTAAGACTGTACTAAATATAATACCCACAAATGATGGGAAGACCAGAAAAACAGGCCTGAGAACTTTGAAAATATGAGAACCAGGGATAGTGGAGAAATGACAGAAGTCACAAATACTGAGCTATAAGAAATGCAAGAAGGGGATTTCTGAATCTTGATCTACATTATGATGTAAGGATTTAAAACAAGCCTACAGGAGATGAAAAATGAGTTAGAAACACTAAGAAAGAGTCAGAAAGAGGTCTGGAATGAAATGAAAGAGTCAATAAGTGAAATGAAGACAGCAATAGAAAGAAATTCTGGAAGATTAGATGAAATGGAAAGTAGAATATCACTGTTAGAAGACAGTTCAGCCACAACCAGAAACACAGTCAACAGTATAAAGAAGTCATTACAGCAACAAAACCTAAACATCCAATAAATTTGGGACAACATGAAGCATTTTAATTTATGGATAAAAGGCACTGAAGAAGGGATAGAGGTAGAGATCAAGGGCATCCATAATCTCTTCAGAGAAATAATTCCAGAGAATTTTCCAAAAATGGAAAGAGACTTGGATCTTCATGTCCAGGAGACATACAGAACACCATTAAAACAAGATCAAAGAGGGAACTCCCCATGCCACATAATAGCAAAATGACCAAAATAGAGGGCAAGGAAGGAATATTAAAAGCAGTGAGAACAAAAGGATGGGTGACATATACAGGCAAAACAATAAGAATCACCCCATACTCTACAACCCAGGTCATGAATGCTAGGAGAGACTGATACAATGTGATTCAGACCCTGGAAGAAAATAACTTCCAACCAAAACTACTATATCCAGCAAAACTACTATTTAAAATTGATGGAAAAAGAAAAGTGTTTCAAGATAAACAGATTCTCAAAAAATTAATGAATTCAAAGCCACTGCTAGAGAAAATTCTTAAATAAATAAACCATAAAGAAGAAAAAAGAAGCAGACTTCAGAACCAGAGAAGAGAGGAAGTTGATAAGTGGGCCATTTAAGTAAAAAAGAAAGACCAAACTACCAAACACAAGACAGAACACAAAATGACAGAAAAAAAATAATATTTCACTAATATCTCTTAATGTCAAAGGACTTAACTCACCAGTTAAAAGACATAGACTGACAATGTGGAGTGAAAAACATAATCCACATATATGCTGTCTGCAAGGAACTCTCCTTACAGCCAAAGACATTCACAGACTGAAAGTGAAAGGATGGAAAAAAATTTACAATGCTATTGGAGACCAAAAAAGAGCAGGGGTAGCAACCTTGATATCCAACAAATCAGACTTTATACTACAACACATTAGAAGAGACAAAACATGGCACTGCCTTTTATTAAAAGCAACAATACACCAGGAAGATATAATGAGAGTAAATGTTTATGCCCCAAATGTGAGTGCAACCACATTTGTAAAACAAACCCTTCTGCAATCAGATCTCAAATAGATCCAAATACAATAATTGTGAGAGACTTTAATACACCTCTCGCACCACTGGATTAATCTTCAAGGCAAAAGATGAGTAAAAACTCTTTAGAACTAAAGAAAACTATAAACTAAATGGACCTAATGTATATTTACAGACTATTTCAGCCAGGAACTACAGAATACACATTCTTCTCAGCAGCCCATGGAACTTTATCCAAAATAGATCACATCCTGGGACACAAAGCAAGCACCAGCAAATTCAAAAGATGCAATATAATTCCTTGCGTCTTTTCAGACCATAATGGAATAAAAGTAGAAATCAACAACAGGAAACTCAAAAGAAACTATTCAAATACATGGATATTGGCTAGTGGCCAGTGTCGAAGCCTTCCTGAGGCAAGGCTGCTACTGAGGCCTCCGAGGCCGGGATCAGAGCCTGTCTTGAGGCTAGGCTGGTGTTGGGGCCATCAAGGCTGGGATCGGAGCCAGACAAGGGGTTAGGCCAGTGTCGGGGCCAGCGAGACCAGAATCGGGGACTCCCATGAGGCAAGGCTGCTGCTTGAGCCAGCGATGTCTGGATCAGTCCACTGGGTAGCCAGGCCACTACTGGGGCTGTCAAGAGTGGGATCAGTACGTGCAACATGGCACGCACAGAGAAATATTGCAGAAAATAAAAACCAGATGCTTCCCCTAATCAGCAATAACTAGGAGGAAAGGGGCAACAGGAAGAGGTTGAGCTATAGAAAGGGCCCTATAGTGAAGCAATTAAGGTGACCAATCAGAGGGTATGGAATAGGGGAGGATGGAGCCTCTTTAAAATGCAGGAGGTAGATAAACAAATGTGCAGATACCAACTACAGCTACACCCTCTCGGCATCTGTATGCAAATTATTCATGCAGTCTGTAGGCAAAATCTCAACGTGAGAAATAGCCCCGAGAGAAGGTGTGGTCGCTGGCTGAAAGTACTCTCCACTTTTAGATATTCTTTCATAACTATTATTCTTTTAGTAATGATTCTTTTAACTCTCCACATGAATTGCTCCGCTGGTGTAAGATCAGGACTGTGAGAGAAACTGAGTCCATGGAAAATAAAATTTCTGGTAATTTGTCCAAACCTCTAAATGTCCTCAGCTTTGTTCAAATGGTTAAAACCTAGTTAGAAATTAGATGCAGTGGTAGCATTCCATTCAGTAATTACAAATGCAGATTTTCCCTCAATCTCTGCCCTTCAACCTAATCACTAACTAACCTAGAGGGGGAGGCGACCCGATGCCTCTATTTACCTCTCTTTGTGATCCTGCCCAGATACGGGAAGACAAACGTTGGGTGTAACATCAAAGTAACCCAGTTTACGAGCAACTAATACTGCCCAATACAATGGACCTGAAGGCTAGGAAGATTCTTGACCTTTACACCCAGTATGAGCCCTGCCTGAGATGGGAGGGGCGCCATGTGGCCCAGGAAAGGATATTGCAAAGGGTCTGGGACAGGAATATGGATTATTTATAAGATGAATAGGTTTCTAATAAGCCTATCATTTGAGGAAAAGTGTTTCACAGTTATGGAAGTATATCTGACAACTAAATATAAAAACTACATGGTATTTTTGGTGTTTGTCTGCCAAACTGTGTTGTGAGTTCGCTTAAGCTTTCAGATTTTAGAAGGTAAGGTGGCAACACCTGAGAAAACTCTATCACATTCACCTGAATCACCACATCTCCTCATGCCTGCCATATGGACTGAGCCCAAAAGATGGAAAGTTCAAGAAAGTTAAAGAAGATTCCCCAAGAGGCCTCCAAGCCTTGGGCGTGCCCGTTTTTTCTGGGAGATTGCCCTTTGGAACTGCCTGTCTGCAAGATCTGGGAGAGGATCCGGAGCTAATCTCTTGAAAGCCGAAAGCCAACCGAAAGCCAGACTAATATTTTTACCTTTGTTTACATGTTATTCACTATTGTTTTACAGTGATTGCATTCTCCTCTTTTTCTCTTATTATTAACTTTACTGGTGAAGGGTATAAATTTTTCGGGGTTCTTGTAATAAAGTGTCATTAGCTCAAGAAGCTCTTGTCCATGTCAGGTTCTTTCCAAGAGCGCCGCTAATAGGAACTTAAAGAAATTTATTTTATAGAAGGGGAAGAATTGCTGCAGATAAGAGGCTGCAGTACGTCACCCTATCCTCCCCCATCTTTTCTGAGATCCTCGATCACGAGTGGGATCACCCCAGTCCCGACTGAGCTGGTTTGTGGCACAAATGTATCAGAGTTAATCACCAAAGAAGCATGGGATCAAGGGAGGGGGAAGGAATGGGATGGGGGCTGGATGAGGGCTAATTGGATGATGTGTGCTTGTATATCCTCTCAGGTCTTGTATTCCAATGTGATATATGATCACAATGCACCAATAAAAAGAAATCAAAAATGACAACAACAAAAAACAAATACATGAATATTGAATGATACACAATTGAATGATGAATGGGAAAGAGCAAAATTAGGGAAGAAATAAAGAAATTTATGGAAAAAAAAGAAAACAGTGACACAACTTAGCAAAATCTACGGGACACTATGAAGGCAGTAATAAGAGGAATCTTTATTCCATTGAGTGCCCACATAAGAAGAACAAAGAATCACCAAGTAAATAAGCTAATGGACCTAGAAAGACAACAATTGTCTAATCCCAAAGCCAGCAGAGGCAGGAAATTATTAAAATCAGAGCAGAAATAAATTAGAGAATCAAATAAAATTTCAAAGAATCAATAAAACAAAAAGCTGATTCTTTGAAAAAATTAATAGAATTGATAAACTCCTGGCCAACCTAACCAAACGAAAAGTTGAATCAACTCAAATAACTGAAATTAGAAATGAAAAAGGAGACATCACCACAGATAGTGGAGAAATACAAATGATTATCAAAAACTACTTTAAAAATTTATACTCCAATAAACTAGGAAACATGGAAAAAATTGATAGATTTTTAAGCACAGTTAACCTACCTAAACTGAACCAAGAGGACATAGCAAGTCTAAACAAACCAATTAGAAACAAATAAATAGAAATGGTGATAAAAATTCTTTCATCAAAGAAAAGCCCAGGCCCAGATGGGTTTCCAGTTGAATTCTACAAAGCCTTCAGTGAAAAACTAATACCAATAATCATAACTTGTTCCAGAAAATTGAAAGAGATAGAACTCTCCCAAATTCCTTCTATGAGGCCAGTATCACATTAATCCCCAAACCAAATAAAGATACCTCAAGAAAGGAAAACTACAGACCAATATCCTTAATGAACATAGATGGAACATTTTAAACTAAATACTAGCCATACACATTTAAAACCATATCAAGAGAATAATACACCACGACCAAGTTGGTTTCATCCCAGAAAAGCAAGGATGGTTCAACATATGCAAATCAATACATGGTATTCACCACATAAATAAAACCAAGAATAAAAACCACATCATCATAGCAATAGGTGCTGAAAAAGCATTTGACAAAATCCAACACCCATTCATATTAAAAACACTTCATATGGAAGGAATAGAAGAAATGTACTTTAACATCATTAAGACAATATACTGTAAACCCAAAGCCAACATTACATTGAATGGGGAAAAACTGCAAGAATTTCCTCTACCATCGGGAACAAGACAAGGATCCCCACTAACACCACTTCTTTTCAATATAGTCCTTGAGACTCTTGTCACAGCAATAAGACAAGAGAAGGAAATCAAAGGAATTCACATAGGAAAAGAGGAATTAAAATTATCCTTATTTGCAGATGACATGATCCTTTATCTGGAAGAACCAAAGAACTCAACCAAAAGACTTCTGGAGCTAACTGACAAATTCAGCAAAGTTGCAGGATACAAATTCAACCTAAAGAAATTGGTTGCTTTTCTTTATGCCAACAATGAATCCACAATGAAAGAAATAAAGAAAATAATTTCATTCACTATAACCTCAAAACCAATAAAATACCTAGGAATAAACCTAACCTAAGATGTAAAAGACCAATTAAAGAAGACCTTGGAAGATGGAAAGATCTCCCATGCTCATGGAGAGGCAGAATAAATATCATAAATATGACCATTCTGCCAATAGTGATCTATAGATTCAATGCAATTCCCATTAAAATACCAGCAACATTCTTCATAGACCTAGAAAAATCAATCATTAACTTTATTTGGAGAAAGAAAAACCCAGAATAGCCAAAGCAATTCTCAGAACCATGCAGGAGGCATCACAATTCCAGACTTCAAATTATACTATAGAGCAATAGTGATAAAAACAGCATGGTTCTGGACAATAACAGGTACACTGACCAGTGGAATAGAATAGAAGATACAGAAACAAATCCATACACCTATAGTCAATTAATCTTTGACAAAGGGGCCAAACTCATATGCTGGAGAAAAGACAGCCTTTTCAACAAATGGTGCTGGGAGAACTGGCTATCCATTTGTAGAAAGATGGAACTAAATCCTTACCTCTCACCATGCACAGGAATCAACTCAAGATGGATCAAAGACTTAGAAATTAGACCAGAGACTGTGAAGCTATTAGAGGACAGCATAAGCTCAAGACTACAACATATTGGCTCAGGCAGTAACTTTCTCAACAAAACCTTCAATGCCCAGGAAATTAAAGCAAGAATTAACAAGTGGGATTGCATCAAACTAAAAAGTTTCTTCTCATCAAAGGAAACCATCAATAACCTAAAGAGTAAGCCTACAGAATGGGAGAAGATCTTTACCAGCCACAACTCTGATAGTGGACTAATACCTAGAATATACAAAGAGCTCAAAAGACTCTACATTAGGAAAACAAACAATCCGATCAAGAAATGGGCAATTAAACTGCATAGACACTTTACCAAAGAACAGATACAAATGGCCAATAGATACATGAAAAGATGTTCTACATCATTAGGCATCAGGGAGATGCAAATCAAAACTATGCTGAGATTCCAGCTAATCCCAGTCAGAGTGGCAAAACATAGAGAAATTAAATAACAAATGCTGGTGAGGATGTGGGGAAAGAGGAACTCTTTTCAATGTTGGTGGGAGTGCAAACTAGCTCAGCCACTTTGGAGATCTGTGTGGAGATTCCTTAGAAAACTGGGAATATATCTACCATATGATCCAACTTTACTACTCCTGGGTATTTTTCCAAAGGGATTGAAAAATCAGAGAACTACAGCAACATATGCATACCTATGTTCATAGCAGCACAATTTGTAATAGCCAAAATATTGAACCAACCCAGGTCCCCATCAACAGATGAATGGATAGCAAGATTATGGGAAATACACACAATGGAGTACTATTCAGCTATAAAGAAGAACAAAATCATGTCATTTGCAAGAAGATGGAAAGTTCTGGAGAATATTATGTTAAGTGAAATCAGCCAAGCACAGAAAGAGAAGAGACATATCTTTCCCCTAATATGCCCAAACTAGGGAACATAGGGCATATCAGAGGGACTCCAAATAATGGCAGGGAAATCTCAGCAAAGTTTGAATGGAAAGATAGGAGAGAAAGAAGGCCAAATTTGATTAATGACGGTCTACATCCGAATATGTGTAAAAGTATGAATATAGTATGGTTACCCTCAACAATCATTGGTGGGAGGGGGGAGGGGAGACAGGGGTGGGGGAGTACAGTTTAAATGCATGCCATTTATTTTTAATAAAAATTATATATATGTGACTACAATGCACCAATAAATTTTTAAAAAAAATCCTTAACTGAGAAGGAAACAAACATTTTTTTTTTGTTTGTTTGTTTTGATATTAGGGATTGAACCTAGAGGTATACTACCTCCAGCCCCACTTTATTTCTTATTTTAAAGCAGAAACAGAGTCTCATTAGTTGCTGAGAGCCTTGCTAAGCTCTTGAGGCTGGCTTCACACCTGCAATCCTCTTGTTTCAGCCTCCCACATACTGGGATTACAAGTGTGAGGCACTAAACCTGGCTTAAACATTCATTCAAATTACTTTGCTCAAAACAAGGAGAGATCAGTGAGTTTTTATTTGAACTGGAAAAATTAAGCTACTAATTATTTTACACAAAAATAATGAGCTTATTATACTAGGATCGTATTATACTGTTATATTATTAGATTAGGTTTTCTATTGAAACATTTTCAAACTAAGAGATTCTTTCTTTAGCAATATCCAGCCTACTAATGAACCCACAGGGACATCTTTTATTTTTGCTACAGTATTTTTGATCTCTAGAATTTCTTTTTCTTTCTAGAATTTTATCCCTCTGCTTATATTAATACCTAGGCTTGCATATTTCCTACTTTTCTACAAGTGCCCTTAGCATTCCAATCATAGTCTAAAAAGGTCCCTGGTATATCTGGCTTTGGTTCTAATGCTTGTCCAGTTCCTTCAAAATGTTGCTATTGTTGTTGTTGTTGTTGTTTAGTCTTGGTTGTACTTCTATTGTGAAAGGCAGACATAATGCATTGGGTAAAAGGAATTGCCCTAAATAGTCCTTCAGTGATGTTGTGGAATGTTGTGTGGGAGGGAAACACTTCATAGTTCCCAGGTAGGCCTCAGTATTTTGGTTAGCCTGTATGCCTGGCTTAGAAACTCACCAGGCTTAAGATCTTCTCTCCCACTCAGGAGGGTCATGGAGGGAGTAGGTGAGTGATTTCCTTTCTCCAGGTAGGCTGGCTCTGGTAAAACCCTGAGGTTAAGCTCTGGTAAATGGTTTTTACTGAGGGGGAGCCTTGTTAGAAACAAATGCTCTTCCACATTTCAAATGGTTCTTCTTCTCCCCTGGCTGGAAGAATTAGGTGATTATTTTCTGAGATTCACCCTTAGGATCTGATAGAACTCCTAGAGATAACAGCTCACAAAAGTGTGGGATACCCTTGTGGCTAACTGGATTCCTCTAGAGTTTTCTCAGACATCCACAACTTAATCCTCCTGCAATTTATCAACTACAGTTTAGGTTTTCTAACCTGGGCCTGCTTCCCACTTAACTTTCTGCTCCAGAAAGTTGTGATTCTAAAGTATTCTCTTGGTGTCTTTGCAATTGGGTGATGGCTGTTTGTTCTGTGACCTCACTTCTGTGATGGAGCTAATGAGAGTTGTTTTTCTTTTTGTTGTTTGTTTTTAGTTTTTTCCCCCATGTTATTTTGACAGTATGGTGAGTTCTAAGCTCCTTGCATGTTGAGCTGGAAACTAGAAGTCCATCTCTGTTTTTCTTTTCTTTTCTTTTCTTTTTTTTTTTCCTGTAGAGAAGTTAGCTGAGACTTTTAAACCTCTTTAAAAGGAAAGCAATTTTCTGAATGTCACACAGTTACAAATATCTTCCTTTGAGGGCTGACTCTGCTGCTTATTAATTCTAAAATTGAGGCTCTTAAACATGCTGCCTGACTAAAAAATGTTATGGAGGAACGCGTTCCACATAGAAGTTCTGTCCCTGACTGCTGGGTTTCTGGTTTTCACCTGAATTCTCCTCCTCACTGGCTCTGTAACCTTGAAGATCTTGGCTACTAAATCCCATTACCCCTATATCATTCCACTAATATCACACTAATATTAATAATAATAATAATAACAATAATAATAACAACAATAAAAATAATGACTGAGATATTTTGAACTCTCTTTGCTTTGAGAGTCGACCTTAGTGCTGTTTTTTGCATGATAATATATGGTAGCCATTAAAGTAACTCTTTAATTTCCGACTAACAAAAAATAACAAAAAAATGGGAGTCTGGAAAGGTTAAGTGACTTAAACAAGACCTCCAGCCTCGACCCTGGAACTTCAAAGCACTTGCTTTACAGATCACTGCCATTGCATTCAGGATATCCTTTATACTGGCCCTTTTATGTGTATCATAATAAACTGTTTTCTTTCTTTCTCAGTTTGTATGAAATAGGTCAATATTGCTACTTCTGTCAACATTGCCACCTCTGCAAACATTAGCCCAACCTTATTATGTCTCAATCCTATGCCAGTGATAGATTTTAACATTTCCTTTTTTCCATATTCTTTTTTACTACTTGATACTTGATACATTAAACTCCATTTTTTGCTTTCTTTAACCCTCCTGTTTTCTTCACTATTCAATCCATTATCCCATTCATTTATCCTTTCAATCATTCTTATTTCTTTAATAACTTACAGGACATTTTTTTTTTCTTTTTGGTGGTGGTACTGGGGTTCACTCCCGGGCTACACTCCCAGACCTATTTTTTATATGTTTTTAATTTGGAAGCAGGGTCTCTTAAACCAGCAAGGCTGGGTCCGAACTGGCGCGATCCTCCTGTCTCCACCTCCCAAGCATGGGGATTACAAGCATGTGCCACCACACCCAGCTCTTACAGGACATTTTTAAGAATTAAATATCTATGTCATATGAAAACAATATTTAGTCTGTGATAGTCATTTTGATATCACTAAACAATACCAGTGATAGAATCAGGAAGTTATCTCCTGAATTCAACATAATCACAAACTCAGAAAAAGTTAAGGAATAAATTACTACTAACAGCAAGAAATTATTACTAAAACCACATAAGCATGTTATTTCACTAGTTTAAATGTTTCATATGCAATAAGAACATGGACAAATGAAGGTCAAAATCTAGAGCTAAACTTAAAAGTTTCAGTGGTCTAGTATTGAACTAGCTCAAAAATGGAAAAAAAATGCATTATAAAGTCTATAAATTGCTGCCACTTATGTGCCTGGTCTTTTTATCTGTGGTCTATATGACAGCATAGTCTTATTCAGCTAAACTGCTTTGATTCTGGCTAAGAACCATGAGTACAAAAACACTTGAATATATAGGAAATTGTTGAGTTCAAGCGTGGGGCAAGCAATTGGTATGAAAATAAGGGAAAGTTTAAAAGTTCATATTGTAAACCAATTTCCCTTTCCTATTAAAAACTAGTGGGATAGAAAACTGTTTCCAAAGAAACCTCTTTGAAATCACAGCTAGAGATTATAAACATACCGTTTAGCTGGTAGGCTCACTTTGTCTTCTTTCTATAGCTGAATACAGACTTCTGTTGTATTAAGAATAAAAATGCTTTGTAAAGTGCTACATAGTACAAACCTGGTGATTAATGATAGTGTGTGTGCATAGAATCCAAAGAAACTTTCATGAAAAGTATATAAGGAAGAAGTTTAAGCATTTCTTACTCCTCTTTTCTACACTTCGTCTGAAAACAATAATAGAGACATTGAGGATAAAGAATGAAGCGGAATATTATATACATATATACTCATATGTGTAAATATTTACACATAATTATATACAATGTAGATATTCCCTTATTTCACAATGACCTTAGATCTTCTTAAAGAATTGATTGCAGTAGACATTGGGCAGATAGCTATATCATGAAGATCGACCTTGGTAAATGACTGATTTTGTGTGTGTGTTTGTATATGTGTATATATATATATATATATATATGTGTTTATAGATCAAGAGTTCAATTTTAAGTATTTGACTTTCATAATTAAAGTCATACAAGTTAAAAAGATCCAAGTGAAGATGTCTTTCTGGGTTGGCTAAATGGCTTCAAAGTTCAAAAGTATGATCTATTCCCAATACACAAATCTTAGAATTAAAGAAATACTGCCAATAGAAACATTATAATATTTAGAAACCTTGTAGAAGGTCCAATGTTGGTTGATGGTTATGAATTTATAGTAGTACCAGTCTTCCAAGGTAAACAACTTTATTTAAAAAAAATCGGAAACTGGGCCCAGTGGCTCTCATTTGCATTCCTTGGGAGGTTAAGATAGAAAGATCACAAGTTCAAGGTCAGCCTGGGTAAATTAGTGAGACCCTGTCTCAATATAAAATATAAAAAATGTTTAGTATGTAGTTTAGTGGTAGAGATTTACTGGATCCAATTTTCAGTACCATATACAAAAAATATTTCTATTGTTTATGGTTGCTTTGACTAACTTCATTCCCCATAATGCCTTTCTAAAACTCAAAAATGTCCCACTGGGAAGAATGACATCAGTAACATGACAGTAGAAGCTGGCAGCCTTCCCATCTCCACAAAATACATGATTCATGACTCAAAAATAGTCCTGGTAAGCCATAGAGTCCTATTTAAGAATATACAGCTATGATTCAGGAAAAAACAAAACCAAAAACAAAAAAGGAATAACTGCACACACACACACACACACACACACACACACACACACACACACACACTGAATTTCTAAGGAGACTGGCATACTGAAAACATATGGAGGTGCTAGAAAGAAATAAGGAGTGGGACATTGATGTCAGCCATGCAGGAGTGGCCACCCCTGGCCACCAGTGGCCTGCTGTGCAGGGGACTTGGGCAAGCTGAAGTAAACAAACAACCATCAGGGCTGAAGGTCCCTCTACCCCTGTGAGAGATTCTGCTGCACTCTCTTCTCTGACAGAAAACTTGCTGCTATGCTTCCTGGGCCAGAGTCCCTGCTCTGTCCAAGCCTCTGACCCTAGAATCATGGCTGCTCTACAAGCATCCATGCCTCAACTCTCATTACCACTCTGTATGTGCCGCTCAAGCTCCTGCATCAGGAACACTGGAGCTACTGTTGCAGCAGGTTCATCAGGACTTGGGTCCTGAAACAGTTGGTTGCCTCTTACCTGATCATACTCCAGAATCTGACACTCACGCTGCCCCATAAACACCAGGCCTTACATACCATTATCAGTGCAACAGTGTGAGTACTTGTATCATGAGCCAGTGCTGCTCTGGACCCCAGCACTGCAGTGTCTCTGTGAGTACATGTGCTCCAGAAAGCAGCTCTGTGGCCACTGTACAGATGCCACATATCAGACAGTGGTAGCATCTCCACTCTGAACATGTCCAAATGCCAGACCTAATGCCAAGGAGGATTCCCTTGGCCATGATGTCACCCACAGGAGAAAGAAAGATCAGGAGAGCCCCAGCAACTTTTACACTAAGTACTCCAACAGCTTTACCAGCACAGTGAATACCCACAGCCTTGGCTAAGTACCTCTGCCATCAGTCTAAGACCCTTATCAATTGAGATGGATAACAGTTTGCCAAACTAACTAAAAGAAAGAGAAGACTCAAACTAAAAAAGAGATATCACAAATGACATCAATGGAATCTAGTGGATTATTAGGGATTATTCTAAAAATTTATATGCCAATAGATTGGAAAATCTAGGAAAAATAGATAAAATTCTAGACACATATGACCTACCAAAATTTAAGCAAGAGGATATAAAAGTCTCAGCAAATAAATAACAAGCAATGAATTTAAAGCAAATAGATTCACAGCTGAGCTCTACCAGAAATACAATGTATAAACACAAAAACATAAAAAGCTCTGTAATTTTATACAGTTAACATACAAAAAAGTCTTAAAAATAGATACTGGGAGAATTCATTTGTATAACAATTTCACTAAGTGACAAAATTATCATCATAATATTCCCATTGTTTAAGTGTCACTTTTAATATAATAGAGTTCATTTTTATGTTGTTGAACTGGTTTCTTCAAAAATTCCAGCTGAATTTTACTGATGTAGTAGGAATATGAAAAACTTTGGTGACTTAGGTTTTTATATTCATATAATCCCCAAATCTTATTTAAAGACTCTTTATTAATGCAACTGTTTTTTGAATATGTTTACATAATGTGGAAATGATTCCTTTAATAATAGATCTTTGTCAACAAATTAGAATATTTTGGGCTTATGATATACATTACTAATTGGTGGAATTCTGCAGTTTTTTTCTGATGGCCATTTTGGTAGCACATAGAAAATACAGTATAAATGAAGTCACCAAAAGTCTACACAAAAATATTATCAAGACTACACAACTTGCTAAGTTACATTCTTTTCAGTTAATTAAAATATTTAGATAAAACAATAAAATAATATGTGACTAATTTTGCAAAACAAAATTTTAAACATTAACTTTGTATTGTTTCATTAATTCAATTTTGTTTAAAATTATGAATTGCCATAATTCATAGCCATTTCCAGTAACTGGGAATTCAAAAATGTCTTTTCCTCTTTTGAAATTTACAATGTAACAAAACTCACAATATGGCAAAGAATATAGACAGAGATAATTTCTTATTCATCCCTTTTATTTGAAAGAAAAATGGCTATATAGAAGTGAATTGACTCTCAGGGCATTCCAGGTAGAAGGCACAGGGAAAACAAAAAGCCCAGCGTACTATCTCCCAGAGCCTTTGACTGTGTTTTATGTCCATGGTGGCTCTGCAGCCTTTCTTTTGGGATTAATTCTTTTTCCATGGTTACTTTTTTTAAAAGTGGCTAAACTTACCTTGAAGTTGATTTTTTTTTCTTTTTTTTGGTGGTACTGGGGTTCCTGAAAGCCCTTCTTCCTCCGGGCTATACTCCCAGACCTATATTATATTTTGTATTTAGAAACAGGGTCTCTTAAGTCAGTGTGGCTGGCTTTGAACCAGTTTGATCCTCCTGTCTCTGCCTCCCAAGTGCGGGGATTACAAACTTGCATCACCATGACTGGCTTGAAGTTGATTTTTGCAAAACATTTAACAGTAGCAAAATTTTCACTTGTCGTTTGACATTATATTTGAACCTAAATATAGTCACCATTATTAATGTGTTTTCAGCCATTTCTAAAACCCCTTTTATTTTTTAGGTGACAGAGCAAATAACCCAAATTATGACAATAATAACCCCACTAATAATGATCTATTTAAACTACTTTTTAAGATCTTTTTCTGGTTAAATTTTAGTAAAACCAAATAAAAAATATAGAGAAGAAAATGATAAAAGATAAAGAATTTAAAATTCTTTAGAATTTCTATATGATTATCATGAAAAAATTTCCTGATATTTTTTTCTTTAAACTTCTGAATATTTGCCGGGCGTGGTGGCACACGCTTGTAATCCCCGTGCTTGGGAGGCGGAGACAGGAGGATAGTGCAGGTTCGAAGCCAGCCTCGCTGGCTTAAGTACTCTGTTTCCAAATAAAAAAGCATTAAAAAATTAGGTCTGGGAGTGTAGCCCGGTAGTTGAAGGGTTACCAGGAACCTCAGTACCACCAAAAATAAAAATAAAAAAATAAAACTTCTGAATATTTTCAAAATGTATTTATTTTCAGATCTAGAAACTGAAATGGAATTCAGGAAGATATCTAGCAGTGCTATCAAGTTATTTATTATTAGATGTTAGTATTTGGAACTACCCTGGACTGAACATAGCAACTGAAAACAACACAGATTTATTGCTTAATAGTTTTCATTATCCAGGCCCATTATCTGTCTAGGGTTTTACTGGATAAAACGGGTATTGGCTGGTACTGTGGTCTCCTCTGAGGCTTAGGGTTCTCCTCCAAGCTCACTGGTTACTGGAAAATTGATTTTCTTGCAGTTATAGGTGAGAAGTCCTTGTTTTTCTGATGGGTACCAGATAGAGATGCTTCTTAGTTCCTCAAGGCCACTCACAATTCCTTGCTAGGTGGCCTCCATAGGAAGCTCACAAAACTGTTTGCATTCCTCAAGACCAGTGAAAATGCATCTTTCCAACTTCTTTCTGTAGTCAGTTTTGGCTTACTTAGTCTGACAAAACTGAGCATAACTATGGTGGTCCCCATGACCTTTTGCTATATATCATAACCTAATTAAGAAATGTCCCCTTTATTACATTCACAGATCCACCTATACTCAGAGAGGCAATGATACAGGGCAAGATCATGAAAGCAGTAAACCCGGGGACCTTTAGGATTCTGCCTACCAAAGTGATACACATATTTTCATTTTGCAGATTAACCAGTTAGGATTTAGGAAGGTTTAATGTTTGATTTCTCTAAATTCATATGGCTAATATGTGGCAGGGTTAACAGCTCTTGAAATTAAAAAGACAGGGCTTATGACTATCATGTTTAACACCCTCTTGAAGCCTAATGGTACAGAAATCAAATTATTCTTAATATAGTTAATCTACTTTCTCAGTTTCCATTTGCATGTTTATACAGAAGACCTTTAAATTTATATCTCTAATCTTGATACTTTGCTTGAACTACAGTCACCTATATCTTATCATCTTCTGTAATTTTCTAATTTTATGACCCAGTTTAAAATTTGACATATCCAAATCCATTTCAAGAAATTACCTTTTCTAAAGTTCAAATTTCTATTATAAGTATCA
Organism: Muscardinus avellanarius; assembly: GCF_963383645.1. NCBI lineage: Eukaryota > Metazoa > Chordata > Mammalia > Rodentia > Gliridae > Muscardinus > Muscardinus avellanarius. Next base: position 18,477,380 of record NC_137794.1, read on the forward strand.
TTATTTTCTTGCCCAAATTTCCATTTTTGTACTTCTTTCTACTTTGCCAAAAGATGAACTAATTGAGAACTGTTATTCTAGTACCCATCATGGAGCTTACATGTAGGGCACTGTCAATGGAGCTTACAAGTAGGGATAAGACAATCCTATTTTTATGTGGCATCAAAGTTTAGTCAGTAACCAGTACTTTCATTTCTTAGTTTAAAAGCTGTCTGATATCCATTTGCTTGGTTTATTCCCATTGGCATTCTGTTTAATAATGATAATGTTCAATTTGTTTTTATTTTTAATAAGCATAATTTTAGTCATTTATATTTATATTATCTAATTTACAAACATTGTAAACATATACAGCCTTTAAGGGCATATAATTTACTATAAGAATCCAATAGTGGATAAAATAATAAATAAAAATGAACTATAAAAATGTTACTGATGAGCCGGGTGTGGTGGCTCACGTTTGTAATCCCAGCATTCAGGAGGCTGAGACCTGAGGACTGTGGTTCATAGACAGCCTCAGCTACTTAGTGAGGCCATCTGCAACTCAGTGAGACATGGATTCAAAGTAAAGAATAAAAAATAGGGCAGGGAATGTAGCTTGGAGGTTGAATGCTCCTGGGTTCCATCCCCAGACCCGCAAAAAAAAAAAAAAAAAAAAAAAAGTTACTGACAATCTGAAGTTAGAAAATACATTTTAAGATTTCCAGGAAAATGGCAACCAAGGGAAGGATCACATATTAGTCCTGCTGACACTTGATGTTTATTGTTATGAAAACAGGATCTTGACAAGAGAAAGGAACCAGCATAAATTTGAACAGAGCACCAAGAATTGAAAGGCAGTGGAAACAAAGCTAGAAGGCAGAAGAGAGAGCAGAAAAGTGCTCACCTGTCCCCAATGGCTGTGGACACAGGGTCCACAGCAGAGCCATCTTGCCTAACTGCACCAGGACTTTGAGTACTATGCCTCCAAAAACCCCCAGCAAAAAGCTAGTGCCCTGAAGTGAAGTAGCTACAGCTCAGCAAAATTGTAAGCGGTTGGCTCCTCCTGCATGGACCCTTGCTACAACTTGCAGCAATGGTGGAAAGGCTCCTTGCATCCTGCAGAGATCCAGAGTGGCACCCAACAATTCAATAAGTGAACCAGCCATCCCAATGGGAGGCCACCCAGCTTGGCTGCAAGCCATAAACTCACAGGATGTGAGATTTTGCAGTTTACTCTAATGAAGTTGGGGATAAAGTCTGCTGTTGTACACAGCAGATGCACAGAGCAGATTATAAGACAACCCCCAGGGCCAAGCAAGCAAAAAGGTCTACAGTGCTCATGGCTCAGAGCACTAGTAGGGCATTTGGAGATTGTCACAGACTACCCAATCATTATGGTCAGGGAGAAGTCAGAATAACCCAGCCCAATCTGTGGAGAATGTGAATTCCTATGTATATACTGGGTCTGGTCCCACTGACACCCACTGCCTACACTGGTGGGGAGAGACTGGGTCTCAGCGTTGGTGGAAAGCATGAAGGCCTGCCTGCACTTAACATTAGATCCAGACCCAGTGATACAGGCTGCCAGTGTAGACTGAGAAAGTCTCAGAGACAGGTTGTTTTTGAAAGCTCAGAGACTCAGACTTGCAATGAGAGAAATGCTAGTGGCACTTGGTGCCTGCGCAGAAAAAATACCAGGCCAGGGTTCCAAGCATTTAAGAAGAAACAAAAAGGTGGGCTATAAACTGACATCATTATTACAGGTTACAGAGCAAATTAGAGTGCTTAGAACATGCTTGAGGACCTATTATAGAATGTGAACCTTAAACAGCTGAAAAAAATCCATGCTGACCCAGGAAAACTATAGACAAGTCTGCTTAGTATTCATATATTTGTAGGCTTATATTATTTTGTTTTGTTTTCTCTCTCTGTGTGTGTGTGTGTGTGTGTGTGTATGTGTGTGTGTGTCTGTGTGTCTGTTTTCTCTCTTCCTTACCTCTTTTACAAGCTTCTTCCCTCATATATATCTACTTTCTTCTCTCCATCTTTTTCTTTTTTTATTTTATTTTCTCTCTTTTCTTTGTCTTCTAGTAAATCCATTTCATATTACTATACTAAATACTCTGCATTTGTTACTAGAATCTTCCTACATATTTACTATCTCTAATCTCTACTAAATATTACCTTAATAAACTCAAACTATTATCCTAGTCTATCCTATATGCTACTTTAACATATTCTTGCATTTATCACTATTGCTTTCCTCCTCACTCAAACTTCAATATTGAATACAACACAATTTGCCCTTGTATATACAGGTGACACCTACAGAGTGAAAGCTATCAAAAGCAACAAAGATATAAACTTAAGAAACTGGAAGTCATGAGAAGGAGAAATATCAAGGAAGTAATGAACTCCCACAATCCCACAATAACAGAACCCAACAACACAGAATTGCAAAGATGACCAGAATGACAGATCAGAAATTTAACAGCAGAAATAATACAGAATTTCTAAAAAAAATTTAGAGAAAATCTGAGAGAAATAAAGAAACAAATAAACAATCTGATACCCTTAGCAGGAATAAGAAAGAAGCTCTGAAGGAAGTAAAAGATGCAATCACTGAAGTAAAGGCTTCAATACAAACTATAAAAAGCAGACTAGACCACATGGAGAACAGAATCTCACTTTCAGAAGATAATTACTCAAAAAATAATCACATAGTATATAATTTAGAAAAAAACAATTTGACAGCATGAATTGAACATCAAAAATATGAATTCCTGTTAAAAAAGGTTAACCTAAGAATAGTAGGCATAGAAGGTGAAACCAAAGGGATCAACAATCTTTTCAGAGAGGTAATAGCAGAAATTTTTATAAAAGTAAAGATGTCAGTACACAGGTACAGAAAATTTATAGAACTCCTTTTAGATAAGATCAAAGAAAAGGTTCACCAAGCTACATAATAGTCAAACTGGCTAACATAGAAGCCAAGGAGAGAATCTTATAGACAACAAAAGCAAAACACCAAGCATCAATTAGAGGCAAACCAATAAGAATCACTATAGATTTCCCAAACCAAGTCATAAAAGCTGGAGGGCTTGAAGCAATGTATTCCAAACTCTGAAAGAAAACAATTCACAACCAAAAATTTCCTATCCAGAAAAACTATCTCTCAAATTTATGAGAAAATAAAAATCTTTCATGACAAAAAGAATCTGAAAGATTTTATGTCATCCAAACCATCATTAGAGAAAATACTCAAAGAGATTAATGATAAAGAAGAAATAAGTAATAAATGCCATAACTAGAGAAATAATAATTTCCACCAAACAACTAAGCAAAGAAGAACAAATACTACCACAAATAGAAGTTAAAATTTAAAATGTTAGAAATTAAAAATAGTCTCTCAATAGTCATGCTGAACAAAAATGGCCACAACTCCCAATCAAAAGACATAAGGTGGCAAAATGGATTAAAAAACAGAATCCATCTATCTGCTACCTGCAAGAAACATACTTTACAAGTAAGGATAGTTGCAAACTAAAGGTGAAGTGCTGGAGCAAGGTAATCCATTTCAATGGAACTTGAAAACAAGCAGGAGTAGCAACTATGATATCAGAAAAATTAGACTTCAAGCCCAAACTTATTAGAAGAGATGAAGCAGGTCATTTTTTACTGGTAAAAGGAACAGTCCAGCAAGAAGAATTAATGATAATCAAGTTATTTTTCAAACTTAGGTACAACCACTTTCATAAAACATATTTGTGACATTAAGTCACACATAGATCCCAATACAATAATACTGGGACACTTCAACATTTCTTTTGCAGTTCAAAAACTGATCTTCTAGACAAAGGTCAGTAATATGCCTCAGATCTAAAGAACAGCATAAAAAATGGACCTGTTAGTCACATACAGAATATTCCACCCAACTACATTAGAGTTTACATTTTTCTCAGCTGCTTATGGAACCATCTTGAAAATAGACCACATCCTGGGACACAAAGTAAGCACTAGCAAATTGAAGAAATGTAACATACTCCCCTGAGGTTTTTTTTTTCTGATCACAATGGAATGAAACTAGAAATCAACTATAAGAAGACCCTGAGTAATACCATGAACACATGGAGACTGAATACTACGCTGCTGAATGAGGTGGTTCACGAACAGCCTCAGCTACTTGTGAGGCCCTCAGCAACTTAGTGAGACCCTGTTTCAAAATAAAGAATAAAAAATAGGGAAGGTGGTGTAGCTTGGAGGCCAAATGACTCTGGGTTCCATTTCCAGACCTGCAAAAAAAAAGAAAAAAAAAAGAAAAATTCCTATAAACAAATGAAAATAGAGACAACACATCAAAACCTCTGGGACACCTTGAAGGCAGTATTAAGAGAAAAATTCATAGCAACAAGTGCCCATATAAAAACAGAAAATCACCAAATAAATAAAACCTAGTGACATACCTCAAATTCCTTGAAATATAGGAAGAGTCTAACTTCAAAGCCAGTAGAAGATATAAAATTATTAAATTCAGAGCAGAAATCATTGAAGTAGAGAATTAAAAAAGTACAGAAAATCACAAGAAACAAAAGCTGGTTTCTCATAAAAACAAAAACACAAACCAAGACAGATAAACCACTAGCCGACCTAACCAAAAGAGAGAATTAATACAAATTACTAACATCAGAGATGAAAAAGGAGATAAATGTTCAAAATAATTAGCAATTAGAGAGAGGCAAATCAAAACTACTCTGAGATTTTACCTAACTCCAATTGGAATGGCAACCATTAAAAACACAAACAACAGCAACAAATGCTGGCAAGGATGTGGAAAAGTGGAAACTCTAATACATTGTTGGTGGGATTGCAAAATAGTGCAACCAGTTTGGAAGACAGAATGGGAACACACTCACCATATGATCCAGCAATACCACTTCTGGGTATCTATACCAAAGAATGAAAACCTATGTTCATAGCTGCATAACTCAGTATCACCAAACTACAGAATCAACCAAGATATCCATCAATAGCTGAATGGATTACAAAACTATGGTATATATACACAATGGAATTTTACTCAGCCATAAAGAAAAAGAAGATTACATAATTTACAGGGAAACAGAACTGGAGAACATTATGCTTAGTGGGATTAGTCAGTCACAAAAAGTAAACAATTGGATGCTCTAATATGTGGAATGTAGGGAGAAAAAGAATTCTAGACAAAGAAGGAAAACCATAGAGGAGCAAATAAGGCAATCTCACTGAGGGGGATGGAAAGGGGAAGAGGAAAATTCCCTAATGTACATGATATACATTTACAAACATATCAAAGTCAATCACTAAGCCAAACATTAAAAGGAGGGAGAGGGGAGGGAATGGGGTGGGAATTGTGGAAGGGCTAAATGAGTTATGTGTGCATGTATGCCTCTATCATCTTGTATTTCATTAAGATGTATGACTACAATGTACCAATAAAATACATTTTAAATAAGTTAGAAAATGTATTTTAAATACTTACTTAAATAACTATTAAATAAATACAAATTACTTTCATAGCTTAAGTATTTTTCCTAGAAGAATTTTTTTACTGCTTATAGATATGAGCTAGAAAAATAATGACTTAGATATAAATCAACTCAAAACTTTTGAGAAAATTTATCTACAAGGATTTTTTAAGTTTAATGTTAGCTTATGGAAATAAATATATCTAATATGAATAAGCTTTCTACAGTATAAGGAAGATGATTAGGAAATGATTTAGGTTTGAAACAGAGTCAGAATGCCTTAACTTCCATGTCAGTGTTTACATTTACTATTGTTTGATCTTTGCTGAGAAGCTTACCCTCTGTTGTCTTATAAATTCACATAATAATAATAATATCTCACAGATATGTTAAAAGAAATAAATATATCTCATAAATAATAATAAATAATAATAAATAATAAATAACATCACAGATATGTTAAAAGAAAAATGAATAAGCATTTTTAATTGTCTTACTGGAGATTTAAACCAGGGGTAGTCTACCTCTGAGCTATATCCCCAGCCCTACTTTGTCTTTTAGTTTGAAATAGGAACTCACTAAGTTACATGTCCTAACCTCAAACCTGTGATCCTCATGTTTCTGCCTCCTGTCAGGTTGGGTCCCGCTGGGCGGGAGCTTAGAAAAGGAGGAGACTCTGCTGGTCGATATTGCGAGAGGGGAGGAGTTTCCACGCAAAGTAAACTTTAAAAGGAAGGGCATTTCCTTTCTAGCATCGAGGAGCTCGGAGGTCTTCAGGAGCGGTCCAGCTCCTATCCCCCGGGGAGACCGCATTAAAATTCTTTTTCTTCTTGGCGCACCGGTCTCTCTCCCCTTTTTCATTGTTTTACCTAAAAACCGACCGCCTCCCTAATACTGACTGGGACTACAGGTGTGTGCCATCCCACCTGCTCTGAGTTAACATTTTTTTTTTTTTTTTGGTGGTACTGGGGTTCCTGGAAGCCCTTCTACCTCCGGGCTACACTCCCAGACCTCTTTTTACATTTTATATTTGGAAACAGGGTCTCTTAAGCCAGCGAGGCTGGCTTCGAACCTGCGCGATCCTCCTGTCTCTGCCTCCCAAGCGCGGGGATTACAAGCGTGCGCCACCACGCCCAGCCTGAGTTAACATTTTAATGAATTTAGGGCATGGTCCAATACCTTATAATCAATGTTAAAGAAATAAAAGATAAATGTATAGGATACCCTAAACAAAAATTATTTTTCCTAGAATGAACAAATATGGTTCTAGTCTAGTGACTTTTAAAATATTCATTTAAAATTTCATTTATAATGCAAAAAGCAATGTAGAAACCCTTCATTAATAATTACTCAGCCGGGCGTGGTGGCGCACGCTTGTAATCCCCGCGCTTGGGAGGCGGAGACAGGAGGATCGTGCTGGTTCGGAGCCAGCCGTGCTGGCTTAAGAGACCCTGTTTCCAAATAAAAAATATAAAATAGGTCTGGGAGTGTAGCCCGTGGGAGTGTAGCCCGGAGGTAGAAGGGCTTCCAGGAACCCCAGTACCACCAAAAAAAAAAAAAAAAAAAAAAAAAAAAAATTAGTTACTCAGGATAGATAATAGAAATGTTTACAAAATAGTTTTAAGTAGAAAATATGAGCTTTCACACAATTGTCAAAAATTACATTAAATTATTTCTTATATTTTATGATATTTTTTATTTTTGTATATGAGATCAAACTTTCATCTGGGAACATATTTCTTAAATTGCTTCTTCTCTTACCAGACATAGTTCAAAGAATTTTATCATAGTTATTTAATTTTTTGAGCACCAAGCATGGTTAAGTAAGTATAGCAAAATAAAATAAAATATATTTGGATATGGAAGAGAGATGTGTCACCAGAAGACGCAATCTTGCTCTGAACCTTTTAGCAACCTTGAGTCAGGAGAGAGACAGCTTTATTGCTTCAAACTGCCAGCTCTGTGCTTGCTATGAGCTGGGTATTTTTTCAGATTAAATCAAAGGCAAAAATTGGGTCATAAATTCTATGAACTTCTGTTCTGGGATACATACTGGAAAGGAGAGGGAGATGGCAGTGGTGAGCACTTCCTCCAGGGCCTGGCAGCAACAAACAACAAGATATAAATACAAAATTAAAACTGATACAATTAAGTTAACAGAGCCATTTGAGTCTCAGGATCCCCATTCATACATCCTGCCTTTGCTTTAAAAGTTACCAGCAGCAAAGTTTCTTCTTAGAGTTTCCATTTCCAGAGGCCACTGCAAATTCTTTCATTGGGCCTGGGACAGCCATGAGGGATTTGTCGGAGCTTTCTAATTTTACAACTATTAGATAAAATGATAAGGCAGCTGGGTCACAGGAAGGCAAAGCATCTAAATCCGGATTTTGCTGGCTTACGGAAAATAAAAGGGATTTATAAAATAGCAAACCCCATGGAACAATAAGAAGAAAAGTCAGGGGAAAGTGTACAGCTATAAAAGATGTTTAAAGCAAGGGTTCTCAGAGTGTCTTATTTTCATTTGAAAGCTGTAGCCAGGAGCAAAGATTCACTTTGTTTTGGCAGGTTAGAAATATCTCACTACTTTTCACTTTACTCAGAAGTCTAAGAAAACCTAGCGGTTGTATGAGTGTTCCTACTCTCCCCACCCCACATTTTGACCTCTTTTGCTGAATCCTCCCACTTCCATCTCCTTGATTTTCTCTTGAGGGGGAAATTTCTGAAAACTGGCTAGAAACAAATAAAAAGTAAGTTCATTCTGACAAGTGTTCAACACATTGCTCTGAGCAGCCAGTGTAATGTGTATATTTGACCTCTGCGGGGTGCGAACCAAATATTTGTGGACGGAGTCATGATTTCCATGGGCCTGAATTTTAACACAACACTTGATATGGGAGTAAGTAAAGTTCACTGGAAAACAAATGTTCATGTCATGTATAATTTTGAAAATATTCCAGGCCACTCCTGGACCACAATTTATGAATTATTTAAACAGCTTATGCAGAGCCTAGGAAGCAATGTCCTTATGTAAGGTGTTTCTAGAAGCTGTATCAGTGATGGTGAGTTTCTCGATTACCTCTTTGCTGAAAGAATGACGTGTGATTTTTTTTGATCATGCAAACACAACTCTTCAAATAATCAATTATAACCAGCATGACTTGAGCAAAAGGGAGAAGTGAGGACACAGGAAGTAAAGAACGTGACTCCGTGCGGCTGGCAACCTGAGACCTGGGGAGCACTTGAGTGTGAGCCCTTGGGGAGCAAAACTGCTTGGCCAATGAAGGGTGAGGCAGTTCTGAGTTAGAATTTCTTTCTTCAAAGAGCAATTAACATCATCTTTTTGAACAAACATAGAAGTTCTGATCTACACTCAAATATAATTTGGGACGTATTTTTGTGGTTACGATGGATCTCATCTCAAATATGGTTCTGATGTTAACACACACATAACAAGGTGATGATGAAAAGTTATTACAACATAACTAGGTCTTTGGGGAATAAGAAGACAGGACTCTCCAGCCGGTCTGAAATGCTTTTGAGGAGTGGGGAAAGGAGACTGGCGAGGCTTTTATATTGTTAGTGAGTGGGGCTGGACCGAAGTGTCCAGTGTGCAGGTCAGCCTTATACAATGTGAGTTTTTCTCTATTGAAAAAGGAAGGAGCCCCTGGGCTTTCATATTTCCTTTCCCATATGTAGAACTTCAGGAGAGTGGGAGGAGTAAGGTTTAAAAGTTGTCAGAAGATTTAGAAAGAAAAGGAGCAAGACTCTGAATAAATGATATAAAGTGCATCAGCCAACTGGTATGTGCACATTTGCATTATCCCCTTCTACATAAGCTTATCTTTTACTCTCTTCAAAGTTTGTGCATTGCTCACCAAGCTGCCATATTCTCCCATGATATCTGTTTGTGGCTGTTTCAAGATTCTGCCACCAAAACTTCATATTGTTTCACACTCCATACCTTTAAAGTCTTATTTTCTCTCTTGGGTGCAGCTCCTGATTCATTGCCCCACTCTGTCAATTTCATTGGTTGCTCTCCTTTTTTTTACCCACTCATCCTCCAGAAAGTAGTTCAAGTTCCCTCTTTGGTAAAGCCTTCCTGTAATCTTGTATGTCCTAGCCTACATCTATATATAGTTTTATTTCTAAATTCCAGAAACAAAAGATAACAATAATTGTATGCTTAGTTACATGGGTGTGTGCTTAATTTATATTTAAGTACATACTGAACATCTGGTATATGCCAGATGGTATTTCACATTTCAAATAAGGCAAAGACTCTAACACAGACATGATGACTGTGACATGTAACAGGTAACCAACAGTAATAAAGAAATATCTTTAGGAAGAGTTCATGAATTGGATATACTTAATCTTTCCAGTTATAGAAGATAGTGTTTACTTAAAATATGCAACATCTCACTAAGACCATAAAACTTTTGAAACTATATTTTAAAAAAGCATGTAGATTAGTTGGGACATACTGGTGCATACCTATAATATCAGTACTTGGAGTCTGAGACAGGAGGATTGTGGGTTTGAGGCCAGCCTCATCAACTTAGCAAGACTATCAGCAACTTGGTAAGGATATGTTTCAAAAAGGTCTAGATAGTGGAGCTCAGAGGTAGAATGCCCCTTGGTTCAATCCCCAGTATAAAAAAAAAATGTGTACTTTACCCACTATACAACCTGAGTAATACATTACTTGTCTTGTTTGTGTCTAGAGTTTTGAAAGTTAAAACACAGATTTACAGATTCAGTTATGTGGAAGAAAAAAAAAACCTTTTAATTTAATTGTACAGTGTTTTCTGTGTATAATTCTTAAACTAAGAAACTTTTCAGATGGCAATAACTGTTACACAATAACTACAATTACTTTCAATCATCTAAAAATTATGGGAACATAAGCTGTGAAAATTACTTTTCACTGAAAGATACTTTAAACCAAATGGTTTATTTGGGCAAACTTTTCTTTTTTATACTTTTCTAATGTTAATACAAATTAGATGACTTCTTTTCTTTATAGATTTACTTCATATTCTGCTGAAAATAATTTCTATATATTTATACTGAGTTAGAGAGACTAAAGTTTGTAAAAAATTTCACATTTGCTTTTCTTTGTAGCTCATGTAAAATAATTGTTTCTATTGAAAATATAATTCACAAGCTTTTGAAAATAATTGTAGGCTATTATTTGTGGCTTGATACATAGAATGCTAGTTTAAAATAAAAAACCTGCAAAAAAAAATGTATCTGTGACTCTAACACCCAAAGGAAACATGGGGAGAAATCAGGTTCTCAGATCTAGACAGTGCTAAAACTGTTTATCACAACCTCATCTACTATCAAAAGTATGAAGATCACCCTAACATGTGTGTTATAGGGAAACACAATTAGAAAGCTTAAACTCAACATAGACTTTTTTCTTCAAAAATGTGATATGAGCCAGGCATGGTAGCACATGCTTGTAATCCCAGCATTTGGGAGGCGGAAACCGGAGGATCATGGTTCGTGGACAACCTCAGCTACTTTGCGAGGCCCTCTGCAACTCAGCGAGGTCCTGTTTCAAAATAAAGAATAAAAAATAGGTCTGGGGGTGTAGCTCAAAGGTAGAATGCCCCTGGGTTCCACTCACAGTATGAAAAAAAGTGATCTTGACATTTTGATAAGGAATATGAAATACAATATTGAAGATTTCAAATTTTTAATTATAAAAATTTGTATTTAAACATTACTTGATGGAGGAGGTGGAGCAAAATGTCTTTACAATGTCAGCCAAAATATAGATATGTCATCTATTCATCCAGTCCAAAGGGTATTGCATTTGAGACACTAAATGGCTTGGCCAAAGACAAAGTTTTCCATTGTAATAGTAACTTGTGCAATATACAGAGCTTATTACATTGCTACAGGTTTGAACCTGAGCACTATTATCCTTTATTTTTAGTTTCTTTGGATGTTTCAATTGCATTTCTAAAAATAATATTTTCTTTGCATGTGCAATTTTGTGCACCATTGCTCCTAATTGCATCTTTAAAATGCACGCTGTGAATATTTAGCCCTAAAGCATACCATGAACATTTTAAAATGGAGCATGCTTTGATTGCTGTGACTTCTTAATTTTCTCCATGAAATGAATATCCCTCATGTACATACTATGAAATGAACAATGCTAGAGGAAGATTCTATCCCCCAGATGGCCTGTTTGGTTCTAATTCTCATAGCATGCATATTCAACAAAAATGAGGTCATGCTTCTCTCTAATCCCAAGCGATCCTGAGGCAACAGAAACATGAGGGCTATAAACACTCCAGGATCCTGTGAGGTCTGGACAGTGAGAGAAATTTCTACATTCTATAATACAGCTTATTTCAGAGATATTTTTTTTTATAAAAGATACAGTTCCACAATTGATAATCTATATAATTGCTTTGGCAATGGCCTCTTAATTTGTTTGGCCTCATTTTGAACATCAGATAAAATTGTATGTATTCATCAATTCAAAAAGTATTTGTCAAGTGTCTTCTAAGCAAGTCACTCTGCTAAATGCTTATAGCATCCTCTGTGTAGATGGCTTCCACAAAGAACAATAAACAAGCTAATAAATAAAATGTTTATACATTGTGATAAGTGCTAAAAAGCAAGCATAAGTCTTGGATTCAGAAGAGCAGCAGAGTCAGTAAAGCTCTCTCTGAGCATTAGCTTTTAAATTATGCAGTGAAGGATTATATGATAGGAGTACAATGAATTGTATACATCCCACTGGCCAAATCCTGTGTCAACTCAATAAGTTTTGTAAGAACATGGCCACACTCATCATTCAGGTATTGTTTTTTTACATGTATTGTTTATGGGTGTTTTTTTTTTTACTGTATCAACAGAGTTAAGTAAAAGTTAACACAGATATTATAAGATATACAAATATAAAAATCTTTGCAATCTGCCTCTTTACATAAACTTTTTCTGGCCCCTGGTAGGTGGTATACATACAAAGAAAGGAGAAGCTTTCCATGCAGAAGACAATGACACTAAAGTACAACAACACACACACACATAAAACAAAAATATACAAAACATAGGAGGAACTAAAAAAGAGCTCCATATCAAGAGGTACAGTGGGAAGGGGTCAGGAATCATGGGAGCCTGGTTATGCTGAGCTCCAGAGGCTATGGTGAGCAAAGTGGGTATGTGTACATTTCCACTACCATATGAACCAGTGGATGGATGGAGATAGATAGATAGATAGGGATAGATAGATAGATAGATAGATAGATAGATAGATAGATAGGAGTGGGGATTGAACCCAGGGGCATTCTACCTCTAAACTACATCCCATATTTTTTATTTTCTTAAATTTGAATTTGGGCCTTGCTAAATTACTGAAGCTAGGGAGATTCAAAATGGCAATTAGGGGACACAGCACATTTTAGTAGTTGGAACAAATAAAGTTCAACTACTGAGAAGGCAGTATCTTGACAAAAAAATAAACAAATCCCACAAATCAAAACAGAAACAGGAACCACAGTGAAAGGAATCCAGTACTCTGAACTGCAAAAAGCCCAAGCATGTGGGACTGACCTGCTGTGGCATGGCTGCCAGCCTGGCCACAAGACACCATTTTGGGCTGCCAGCCTGAACCATGAGTGTGGGTGATGGCACTGCTGACTTCGGTGCTGCAGCTTCAAGAAACCCCCAAATAACTGAAAAACTTAAGTACAAAAAGCGGTGGCAGAGCTCCAACATCTCAAGCGATCAGCACCACACTTTGTGGATGCAAAGATCTGAAAGTTGTATGCTCACCAGAGGCAGAACCCATGGTTGCACAGCATGCCATCCAGAGACCTGGCAGGAAGACAGCCAGGTAACCACTTGTGTTATGTGGTACTTGGTGGAAGCCCCCAGAGTAACTGTGGAACCCCAGCAAGCTAAGACCAGGAGGCCCATTCCCAGACTAGTCCAGTTAGAACCTCTAGAGACACAGAAAAGGTGCTCAAGGCAGGGTACCTACACAGGGTCACAGGGGATCACTACAGTGGATGCCCATTGCTGGTGTGACACCCTGACCAACATAAAGCTGTCAAAGGTGAGAGAGGGGCATAAACACTCATAGAGTGGGTTAAATAGCTGACAGACAAATGAGAGACATTGGAATATGCTCCAGAATCTACCACAGTGAACAAACACAAAGATTTTATACAGGCTCTGGTCCTATATGCATAAATTATCAGGACTGCTGTTTTGTTGTTTGTTTTTGTTTTGTTTTGCTTTTCTCTCACACTGTCACTAGTTCTTTTTTATTTTACTTTTGTCCTTTTTTTTTCTTTTTCTTATTCCTTTTTCTCTTTTGGTTTTTTTTGTCTTTGATTTATAATTATTAGTTCTTATAACTTGTTTTGTTACTATATTTGTGTTTGTTTGCTCCTTCCCCCATTTTTATAAACTTTCTCACTCTAGCCTATATACTATATTATCTCAAAACTTTTCTTTTTTCCCTTACTGTATCTCCTTGTTTCATATTCAAGCTATTTCATATCTCTATACTTAAATACTCTACTAACTACAAGAGTTCTATTATCTAACCTTCCCTCATTCTCAACCAGATACTACCTTACTATACTTAAATTCTTACTCAACATAATTATATCCTCTACTTTACCCAACTCCTGTACCCATCACCCCAGTTCTTCCTCTCCTTACCCAACTCTCACCATTGAAAAAAATCTGGAAAATTAGATGAAATGGAAAATAGAAATCACTGTTAGAAGACAGTTCATTCAAAACAGAAAGCACAGTCAACAACATACAGAAGTCATTACAGCATAAAAACTTAAACATCTAACAACTATGGAACAACATGAAATGTCCTAACTTATGGATCAAAGGCATTGAAGAAGGGATAGAGGTACAGATCAAGGATATTCATAATCTCTTTAGAGAAATAATTTCAGAGAATTTTCCAAGCATGAAAGAGACTTGGACATACACTTTCAGAAGACATACAGAACACCATTAAGACAAGATCAAGCCAGGCATGGTGGCACACGCTTGTAATCCCTGTGCTTGGGAGGCAGAGACAGAAAGATTGCGCAGGTTGGAAGCCAGCTGTGCTGGCTTAAGAGACCCTGTTTCCAAATAAAAAAGTATACAAAATAGGTCTGGGAGTGTAGCCCAGAAGTAGAAGGGCTTCCAGGAACCCCAGTACCACACACACAAAAAAAGACAAGATCAAAAAAAGGACCTCCCCTTGCCATGTAAAAAGCAAAATGACCAACATAGAGGCCAAGGAAAAAATCTTAAAAGTATTAAGAACAAAGGAACAGGTAACATATAGGGGCAAAACAATGAAAATCACCCCAGACTTTACAACCCAAGTCATGAATGCCAGGAGAGACTCCTATGATATAATTCAGATCCTGGAAGAAAACAACTTTCAAAAAAAATTGCTACATCCAGCAAGGTTATTATTCAGAATTGATGGAGAGACAATTGTTTCAACTTAAGCAGAATCTCAAAAAATTCATGAATACAAAACCAACACTAGAGAAAATACTTAAAGAAATAAACCATAAAGAAGAAAATAGAAGCAAAATTCAGAACCAGACTAGATGAAGTTGATCAGCAGAGAAACTAAGTAAAGAAGAAACAGCATTATACCAAAGAAAAGATAGTACACAAAATGAAAGGAAACAAAAATCATATTTCAATAATAACCGTGAATGCCAAAGGACTTAACTCACCAATTAAATAAATAGACTGGCATTCTGGATTAAAAAAACATAATCTAAATATATGCTGCTTGCAAGAAACTCACCTTACAGTCAAAGATATTCATAGGCTGAAAGTGAAAAGATGAAAGAAGATGTAATAATAAAGTCCAAAAAAGGATAGGGGTAGCAATACTGATATCTAACAAACTGCACTTTAAGCTAAAACACTTCAAAAGAGACAAAGCAGGGCACTTACTTTTATTAAATTGAACAATTCACCAACAAGATATAATGATAATAAATGTTTATGCCCCAAATGTGGGTATACCCACATTTGTAAAACAAACCCTTACAGGACATCAGATCTCAAATAGATCAAATAAAATAATATTGGGAAACTTCAACACACCTCTAACACCACTAGATGGATCTTCATGAAAAAAGATAAGTAAAGACTCTTTAGAACTTAACAAAACTATAAACCAAATGGACCTAATAGACATATACAGAATATTTCAACAAGGAACAGCAGAATACACATTCTTCTCAGCAACAGATGGAAGCTTCTCCAAAGTAGATAACATTCTGGGCCACAAAGCAAGCACCAGCAAATTTAAAAGATGTAATATAATTCCTTGCATCTTTTCAGACCACATAGTAATGAAAGTAGAAATTGACAACAGGAAGACTAAAAGAAACTACTTAAATACATGGAGATTGAATGATATACTATTGAATGGCACATGGGTAAGATCAGAAATAAGGGGAGAAATAAAGAAATTCCTGAAATTAAATAAAAATAGAGACACAATTTATCAAAGTCCATGGGACACTTTGAAGACAGTGTTAA
This sequence comes from Muscardinus avellanarius, assembly GCF_963383645.1. Taxonomy (NCBI): domain Eukaryota; kingdom Metazoa; phylum Chordata; class Mammalia; order Rodentia; family Gliridae; genus Muscardinus; species Muscardinus avellanarius. The sequence goes on from NC_137794.1 coordinate 18,493,423, forward strand.
GAGGAAAGTTTATAGCACTGAGTACCCACATAAGAAGAACAGAGAGTCACCAAGTAAACAACATAATGATACATTTCATGGACCTAGAAAAACTGCAAGAGTCTAATTCTAAAGCCAGCAGAAGGCTAGAAATAATTAAAATCAGAGCAAAAATAAATGAAATAGAGAATAAAAAAATTCAAAGAATAAACAAATAAAAAGCTAATTATTTGAAAAGATTAATAAGATTGACAAACCCCTGGCCAACCTAACCAATAAAAAGAGAAAATCAACTCAAATTATTAAAATCAGAAATTAAAAAGGAGGCATCACCACAGACAGTGGGGAAATTTAAATAATTATCAGAAACTATTTTGAAAATTTATACCCCAATAGACTGGAAAACATGGAAGAAAATGATAGATTTCTAAGCATATATAACCTACCTAAATTGAACCAAGAGGACATAATAAACCTAAACTAACCAATAGTGAACAAAGAAATAGAAACAGCAATAAAAATTCTGCCATCAAAGAAAAGCCCAGGCCATGATGGGTTTCCAGCTGAATTCTACAAAACCTTCAGTGAAGAACTAATTTGAATACTTCACAATTTGTTCCCCAAAATTGAAAGAGATGAATTCTCCCAAATTCCTTCTATGAGGCCAGTATCACATTAATCCCCAAACCAAATAAAGATACGTCAAGAAAAGAAAATTACAAACCAATATCCTTGATAAAAATAGGTGCAAAAAATTCTAAACAAAATACTAGCTATATACATTCAAAACCATATCAAGAGAATTGTACACCATGACCAAGTCAGTTTCATCCCATGGTCATCCTGGACACTCATTGTTTGGAAGGGGGAGGGCATGAAGCACTGTCTGATTGTATACTATTTTCAATATGATCCTCATAAAATAATAAATAAATAAATAAATAAATAAATAGCTGAAGCTGATCTTGAACCTTTAATCCTCCTGTCTCAGCCTCCCAAATACTGGAATTACAGGCATGCATAACCATACCTGGCTGAATTTTTAATTATCACCATTATAGGAAGCTGCCAGAGGGCTCTGAGAGATGGGAAGTTTGATTAGATTTATATTATTCAGAAACTTTTACATCTAATACTTGTAGAGTATTTACCATGTGCATAGGCTTAGGACATTTTTGTGAATTTATTTTTTTAAGTCTCACATATTATGAAATGAATATAAATACCACACATGATTTTCAAAGGAAAACTGTATAGCTTGTTCAGCATAGTACATCTGCAAATGTCAGAGGCAGGGATGGATTCTAAGCCATCCAAATCCAGACTCTTAAGTTCTCAATGTTGGGCTGTACATTCTTGTTTTGTCTGTGATTTCCAGATGATGATGATGATGATGATGATGATGATGATGTGTGTGTGTGCGTGTGTGTGTGTGTGTGTGTGTGTGTGTGTGTGTGTGTGTGTGTGTGTGTTTATAGAAGCAGGAAAAAAGTATTTTGGCAGATTATGAAAATGGTACAGGTGTAGTAAATGGTAATGGCCTGGCCTGTGGTTGACATTGACATGAGAAAGGAATGAGTGAGGTGAGTCAGATGGAGAATGTACTGAGAAAGAAGTAGTCATCCACACTCTGCTGGTCAGCAGTGAAGTAGGAAGGGGGATGAGAAGTAAATCACAGATTTCCAGCCTGGAATCTGTCGCCATGAACAAGCATCATAAATAACAGCATACTATTTTTCAAGAAGCCAAAAACTTTTCCATAGACCAATAAGGATAATTGCATCTCACGCTATGATTCTGTTTTTCCAGAAGGGCCACATGAGTATGGCTGAACTCATGGGGTGAAAGACTTTGATTCTAAGGACAATTTGTTTTTTTTCTTTACAGTTTACAAAATAATGCCAATAATAATAATGTGCCTTATTTCTAGATTAAAGCTTTTTAGAAGGGGAGAAAATATTGAGCAACATGGCAGAAAAAGGGCATAAAGTCAGGTAACTATCCACACACAATAATACCTTCACAAGCGCTAAGAAAATCAGGTGAGAGATCAAGAGATCAAAGTACCTGGTTCCAGCACAATAGGAAAAGGCACACATAGCCAAAGGAAATGAAATCAGTACATTGGAGTAGTATCTATACTCTTATGTTCAGTACAGTGCTATTCACAATTGTTAAGATGATGAAAACAATCTACAGATGTTTATCAACAGATAAATGGATAAAGAAACACACACACACACACACACACACACACAGTCACACACATGTTGATACTATTCACCCATAAAAATAAGAATATTCTGCCATTTGTGGCAGCTTGTATGAACCTGGAAGTCATGTTCGGTGACGGAAGCCAGGCACAGGCAGATGAATAATGTATGATCTTACTCCTAGGTGGTACTTAAAAGAGGTGATTTAATAAGTAGAGAGTTGCAGTATGGTGGTTACCAGAGGCTAGCATGTTTGAGGATGGACAGATTAGGAGTTGTTGGTCAAGAAACACAAAATTACTGTCATGTAACAGAAAAAGTTCAAGTAACTTTGGCAAATAATATAGTATATTATTGAAAAAATGCAAAAGAGGTAATGTTAAATATTCTCACTACAGAAATAGTAACTATTTTTAGAATGTATCTATTCATTAGCTATAATTAACTATTTCACAATGTCTATATAGTTCAAAACATCATATTATACACAGTAAATTGTTAAAAAAGAAAAATTTCAATAGATTAACTTTACATTGCATAATGCATTTATTTTGTACATAATTATTATAGCTGTATTTTTGAGTGAAAAACTTGTCAAGGAATACATTATCATATAAAATTGTAATTTCCGTTTATTGGAACTAGATGATTTGCTTCTATACTTGAGTCAAAGAAACTTTTATTCACACTAAAAAGCAAGGTATAATAGGTTACTTGTATTTTTCCTTAACTATAAAATGCCTTGTCATAGAACAAACTGAGTTGGAATAATCAAATAAAAATTAAATATGGTGAATTATTAGTTGTTCTTGGTGAAGATACAGCAATTGAAATGATCTTATTTAGGAAGTAACTATCTTAAATAATATAAATATGGCCCCAAGGTTATGGAGATAGTGGAATAATTGTTAGAGTAGAGAGCATAAGTGAAAATTATCAAGAGTCTTCTCTTCCAAGAGTTCATGTATTCCTTTTCATTCTGGGAAAAAGAGATAGCATATCTTAATGCAATTATTCTACATTATAAATGTGAGTTTAATTACAGGTCTAAGGAAGGTTTCTCTTATGTAAAAAAGATAATTACAGTTGAATTATAAGAAATACCCATAACTGACTCCTAGCCTTTACCTTCCTCATATTTAAATATACAGGATTCCTAAAATTATAGAACTATTTAAAAAATCACCAGCATGCTAAATACTATTTTTCTACATCTTAGAATTCTGTAATAAAATAAAAGAGAAAAGCATAATACAAATGAATGCTAATATATTTATTGCTTGAATATTAATAAATTAGTATGCAAGTCAGAAATTATTGACTCTCTTAAGTTTTTCTATAACAAGTATGCTCAAGTGTACATGACATAAATTTAGTTTTCCAGTACAATGTAATATTCTATTTTTATGTTTATGTGCAAGCAAATTTTAATATACTAAATGTGATTTAGGAGATATTACTCTACACATTATATTTGATTATTTATTTTGTATTTTAATTTAATAGTATAATTCTAAATTCTACAATTGTTGCATACCTCACAAAGGGATATTAAAATATTATTTTAAAGTCGGTCTCAGAAAGAAAGATTTAGCATTTTTTGTAACTGGAAAAGGAATAAAAGGATAAAAATTTAGTTTTGCCTGTCAAGTACATGCTACATATTACTATTATTGATAATAAAGTTTAGACTATCATTTAGATAAGTAATTCATCTTGACAGTTTTGTGAATGAAATAGAATAATAATTTACCACAATGATACTCTTTCAATGAAAATGTTTATATTTTTCTCATCTAAGTGTGAGGTAGTACAGAAGAAATAAGTTTAGGTAGAAAGTAGATCAATAAGGAAGGGAAAAGAAACTAAATCCAAGAAGCTCTATGCATACCCTCACTTTACTCTCTAAACCTATTTTCCTCTTAGCTCAAATTCTCGAAAAGTGCTCATTGTCTAGATATGGTGCTAGTTTATATGCTGTAATTTGTTTAGACTAAATAAAGCCAAGGGATAATATTTTTAGAGACTCATGAGATGGGTGTATTCCAAACATGATCTATTAGATGTATCAACCTAGAGCTCCTGAAAGTACCAGACCACCATGACCCACCCTTGGCTTCTTGATTAGGAGAGTTGAGCTCACCATTCTGAGGTCACCCCACACCACGCACCTCCCATGTTCATTATTTACAAAATTTTCTTTAAGAAGAGGACCCCAAGACCCCAAAAGTGTGTCTAACTCTCAAACACCCAAACTCCTTTCTTTGAGTGTGTATCCTGCTCTCTTATTTATTTTCCTAAACAAATCTCTCTGATTTCTTAAATCAAACTTTGTGCTTCTTTTGATGCACCCTGAAATTCCCTTCTGCAGCATAAGTGAAGAACCTCTGATACATGCATATCCATGTTAAAGCTGCACAATTAGAAATAGCCAAATTATGGAGCCAGCCTAGATGTCCATCAGCAGATGAATGGGTCACAAACTGGAATTTTACTCTGCCATAAAAAATCAAATCATGTTGTTTGCAGGAAAATAGATGGAACTTGAGAAGATTATGCTAAGTGAGATTAGCCAGTCTCAAAATTCACATAATTGTATATTCATCTCCTACATGAAAGTGAAATAGGAATTGGAAAACAAAAGGCACCTCACATGGAGGAGCATAGATTCCAATGGTGAAATGGAGGGGGTTTATGAGAGGAAAGAGCAGGGATAGAGGTGTGAAGAAGGCAGCAGTTGAGATAATATTATGTGTATACATGAAATTACCTATGGTAGTCTCCAAGACATATATGGGGAGGGGGCTGGGATCTGGAAGGAAATGCTCCAAGTGTTATGTGCATGCATATTACTATCACTTTATACCTCAGGAGGATATATAATTATCATGGCATGAAAATTTGTTGAAAGTAATCTCACAATAGGAAAGGTTTAAGTTATCTACTACATAAAAACATGTTAAAAGAAACCACATCGCGCCTGAGCCAAGTTGACGTCCCCCTTTCCCTTTTGAGGGATGTCCTTGGATCCCCATCCAGTGACAGGTATCCTTACAAACACTCAAACATATGCACACACAATAGCATGCACCTGCATGCATAGATGCCTTTATAATTCAGAATGTTAACAATAGTAGGATTATAATAAATAACTGAAGAGCCTAAAGTCTAATGGTATTTCTTCAAATGAGTATAATCTTGAAAATCTTAGATAAAACATAATGAGTGATAAATCATATTTCTTTGTAACTCTATAAGTTTATACAATTATGAATCATCAATTCATTGCAAAAATAAAAATAATATTGACATTGTATTTGCAAAGATTAAGTCTTTAAAATATTTTGTCTTTATTTTAGAGAGAGCAAAGATTTCATTTGCCATTTATGTCAATCTGAAGCTACTTGTGGGTATTGAATCTACTTTAAAAAGTGTTTGAAGGGAGGAGGACAACACAAATCTTTCTGAACAGTCAGAAAGTAATCAGTTGAAAGTAAATTATGAACAGAAAGAGCATTTCCCTCACATAAATCATGTTCATATAAAGGTACAATAAATGGCTTCAAATTTATTTTACTTGTAAAAATGATGAGTGAAATAGGTTTTGAAATATAGCTTAGAGTAACATTCAAACTAAATTCTTTACAAACTTGCCTTAGTACTATGTCACACTAAGTTTGTGTTTGTATGTTGCTTTTTGGAGTTCAGTTTTTCAATATTTATATGTGTGTGTATACATGTGTATATATAAAATTTTTATATAATGAAATATTTTGCTTCAGAAATTGTGTTATTTCTGCTTAATACTGCCAAAACATAATATCAAAAACTTCTTAAACATGAAATTTTGACATATTTTTGACTGAAAAATCTTTCCACTATTGAAAGTTTTATTCCAGTGATGTGAAATATTATTCTTTTCCTTTCATTTCAAAGAAGAGATATGTACAAAATCCACAGAAGATCTTGATAAGTTTTGCCTGTTTTTTAAAATAATTTTTATTGGTGCATTGTAATTGTACATTGAATTGAGAATCAAATTTTATTTTATCTTTTTGTTTTATGATACTGGTCATTAAACCCAGGGGCATTCTACCTTTGAGCTACAGAGCTAGTCTTATATTTTAAAAATTATGAATGAAGGTCTTAGACGCTTAGGTTTTTACTAAGTTTTCAAGGCTAACCTCAAACTTGTGATCCTCCTCTCTCAGCCACCCAAGTACTGGGATTACAGATGTGTGCCACCATACCCTGGATTATATTTTCATATATGCACACATGGTACTTTGTCTGTTTTTATTCCAGGTCTGCCCTCCCCATATATGACAGTGAGATTCATAATGACTCATTCATACTGCACATGGCATTACTAAACCAAACTCATCTTCTTCTCCCTTTCCAACTTCCACTATTTACTGATTTCTCTACTCATCTTCATCATTTCCTTTTCCTTTCCTATTTTTCTCTAGCTCACACATATGAGTGGAAACATGTCACCCTTGATATTTTGAGTCTGGCTGATCTCATTTGTGTGCTGTTCTCCAGTTCCATTTTCCTGTGAATGACATAATTTTATTCTTATTTATGGATAAAACTGCATTGTGTGTATATAGTACATTTTCTTTATCCATTTACCTCTTTAACAATACCTAGGTTAGTTCCATAACTGGCTATAATGAACTATGCTGCTATGAACATAGGTATGTGTATATCTTGATAAATTTTAAAATAGAAACCTTGTTGTTTTTATTTTATCACTTTTGTTTTCTCACTTGTTCAGAAAACAATTAAATTCTCATTTCTACTTTACTCATTTTTTTATCTTGAGCCATTGTTTTATATTCTTTTACTGTTGAAGAAATGACATCTCATCCAAATATATTAATAAATGCTATACATTAATTGTCTCCATAAATTTTGGATCATTTTAATAATATATAACATTATTAAAAATTCCATTTATTTATCGACTAGAAACACTTGAATCACTTAAAATCATTGTGGATTATTAAAGTGCTACTTATATTTATTATATATAATTATATATAATTTGTCAATAAAACAGGCAAAACTAATTTATATTTTATAAATATATAAACAAACCAAATATACATTTTGTGTATGTGGTGATGAGAATTGAACTTAGGGGCATTCTTTTTTTTTTTTGCGGGTTTGGTTATGGAACCCAGAGGCATTTGACCCTCGAGCTACACCCCCTGCCCTATTTTTTATTCTTTATTTTGAAACAGGGTCTCACTGAGTTGCAGAGGGCCTCACTAAGCAGCTGAGGCTGTCTGCAAACCACAATCCTGTCTCAGCCTCCAAAATGCTGGGATTACAAGTGCCACCATGCCCGGTTCGAGCATTCTTATCTCCAAGTTACACCCCAGCATTTTTTAAAATTGTATTATTTTGAAACTGGATCTCATAAAGTTTCTTAGAACCTTACTAAGTTGCTGCAGTTAAGTTGCTGCAGTTGGTTTGAAGCCTGTGATTTTCCTTACTCAGCCTCCCAAATCTTTCTCTCTCTCTCTCTCTCTCTCTCTCTCTCTCTCTCTCTCTCTCTCTCTCTCACACACACACACACACACAGAGAACAAACCTTTTTCATCCAAAATTACAAGTTCAAGAAATTGCAGGCAAAAACACTTAAAAAAGACTGAATCTGAACTGAACATGTACTGACATTTTTCTTGTCTCTATATCCTGAACAATAGAGTATAACAACTATTTACATAGCAATTAGATTATATTAGGTATTATGACTAATCTAATGATGACTTGAAGTTCATGGGAGATTGTGTGGGTTATGCTAAAATATTACATCATTTTACATAAGAGACAAGAATGTCCACAGATTTTTGCTATCTGTGGAGGTCTTAGACTCAGTGACCCCAAATACCAAGAGATGGTTGTGTGTGTATGTGTGTGTCATACATACATACATATACTTTTAATATTTTTGAAAAATCGACTTGTATTCTTTTTGCCATGTCAATAGTACTCATTGAAGAGACAGAGACTTACCTATAGAGTTTATATTCATACAATGATTTTCAATGTCATTTTAAATTTTCTTTTCTCCATACTTTGCGCTGTTTTTAACTATAGCCAGCCCTCAGCCCTGCTCTATCACTGAGTCACCTGGCCACACTATCTGTACAGCTATCCTTCTTTCTCTGAAGTCTTGATAGACCTGTTAAATAGAAATAAGTAGGTAACTAAGCAATTAGGTGAATCTAAAGCAAATATTTTAAAAACAGAACATGAAGGACTGATAGGTGATAAGTTTGATCAGAAGAAGAAATTTCTGATCTTGAGATTTGAGTTCTGAAACATTTCAAATGTTGGAAGGGGCCCGAATTTGGTCACAGAGGTCAAATGATTTAGAAGGGCTAGCAATATGGGCCCTGAAGAGTTTGAGCAGAGATGATAGAATTAGACCCATTAAATATTTGACAAGAGAATAAACAAATAAATGGCCCAATGAATAACTGTGGGCAAATAGACAAATGGAGTGATAGCTCAAAGTACAGAAGCATGGAGTGTAAATGGTAGAGCATAATAGCAGCAATGGGATCTAAGGTGAGCAGAACTGATATGAACAGTGTATGTCAAAATAGACTCCATTCTTAGGGCAAGCCCCCAGTCTACTTTGTCTGGAAGTTTATATTGGTTAATCAATATGAATAATGGGACTGTATTTTGCCAATATCTGCAAACTCTAAAAAGAAGAAATTTTTCTACATGATCAATTTCTTAACTCTGAGGTTTTATATAATATTATATAACATTATATAATATTAATTTATTGCCTTGCTGAGTATTTGAGTTGAAATTTCCTGTGTGTTTTATTCACAGAGCATACAATATTTAATATTAGTGGCTCTGCTGGTGTTTTGTATTTGCCTCTCCAGATGTGCTCTTTTTTTGTGTGTGTGGTGCTGGGGAAGGAACCCAGAGGTTTTTCTACCTTTGGGCTACACTCCCAGACCTATTTTGTATTTTATTTGGAAACAGGGTCTCACTAAGTTGCTGAGAGCCTAAGTAGCTGAGGCTGGCTTCAAACCTGTGTGATCCTCCTGTCTCAACCTCCCAAGTACTGGGATTAAAAGGGTGTGCCACCACACCTGGCCAGATGTGCTCTTTATACCCAGCTCCCAGCCCCGGAAGACTGACATGTATGGACCTCAGTGGACTGCTCTGCCTTCTGGAAGCCAATTTGGTTCTCAAGCAACAGGTCAATGAGGGGCCGGGGGGTGAGGTAGGGCTGTGTACCCCTACAGATTCATTCCTGCTTGGTATCCTCTGCCAAGCAGGGCTCCTAAACTGAAGGTTATAGGTGCTGTCAGAGTTCCTACTCTGCATAGTGGGCTCTTCGTCCAGGTTTTCATAACTGCTAATTGCTCTTAGGGTCTAGGCATAATAAAACTCCAGGTCCATATTTCCCTTCCTGCTGAATTGTACAGTTTTTCTATGCCTTGTCCACATGGTCCTAAGCTGTCTTTAATGAAATGGTCCTTACGTTGCTCTAACTTGACTATGCCATCTGTTTCCTACTGGGATCTCTACTGAGGCAAAAACAAAAACATCACTGTATTTAGCATTATTAGCCTGCTTAAAAATGTGCTTTTATGATATTGCAGTATTTTTTTTTTGCAGCTTTGGGGATGGAACCCAGGGGCATTCGACCTCCGAGCTACACCCCCTGCCTATTTTTTATTCTTTATTTTGAAACAGGGTCTCACTGAGTTGCAAAAGGGCCTCACTAAGTAGCTGAGGCTGTCCAGTCTCCACCTCCCTAATGCTGGGATTGCAAGTGTGTGCCACCATGCCTGGCTTGTCATTATCTTTTAAAAATGCATTTTAGCTGGGGGTGGTAGCACATGTTTGTTATCACAGCATTCAGGAGGCTGAGAAAGAAGCATCCAGGTTCCCAGACAGCCTCAGCTACTTAGTGAGGCCCTCAGCAAAATAGTGAGACCCTGTTTCAAAATAAAGTTTAAAAAATAATGCTGGCAGTGTAGCTCAGAGGTTGAATGTCCCTGGGTTTCACCCCCAGTACCACCAAAATAACTCATTTTATCAATTTTTAAATTTATAATTTCTGTTTTCATTTTAATTGCAGGTAGTAGAAGGTAAAATCCCACATATAAAGGTATCTATGTCTCTTAATTAGTTCATACTAAGGAAGATTCTTGTTGATATAATTCTTTATTCTTTTCATGCCTTGTAAGATACCTAGAGATTTCTAGAGAAGTTTGTTAGGTGTAGATATGTCTGCCAATTTTAAAAATATTTTAGGCAATGAATTTGGTTGGCATGGTTATGTCGAATTGCTAACAAGTCAAAAGGCTTTTGTCTTGGCAAGAATGGAGTTATATTTGAACACTGGATACAAGTGTTACTGTAAAAAGAGAGAATTTGCTTCTGAGATAAATTAGAAAGCAGGTTGATAACTTTTAACACTGCAGATGATTGACTGGAAACAAAGACCATTGTTAGAACAAATGTGCTAATGCTAGAAACAGATTATTTTTTCTTAGTCTTTGGCAACAGACTAAATGACGACTGGGAAGATCATTAGAAACAGTAAAAACAAGTCCTTCTAAAAGAAATATTTATTCCAAGCTGAAATCCATTAACTTTGTAAAAATATACTGTATTGAAATTAATGAGCTGCAATCATGTAAGAACTATATTTCTAGTTAATTCCTAATTGATTTTAATCACTTAGAGTTATCCAAAAACTAATGTTAACTCATTTCTTTTAATAGGCATTTTTATTCACTTTAGGAATAAGGTTAAACACCTAGATGTATAAACCAGTATTGATTAGGTGGCAGTGTTTTATACATGAAAGTCTAGTTTGTTAATTTGTGTGGGGGTTGTGTGTATAATTCTAGCATCAGTGTAAGAAGTACATTGGTTGGTTTGTAAAAGAGTGGGTAATAGAAAGTGAGCAAAACAGCTATGTTGTCTTCCTTAAAGTAAGAAAAGATGAAAGCCTGAATTAGCTCAGGGATGGTGTGGTAGGAGATTAAAATATTCATGAAGTAGTCAAATTTAACGTGGAAGAGGACCAAAAAGAGGAAAAGGAATAAATTTAGGCTGTATGCCTTATTTCTGAAGAGAATTGGTATTCAGTATAGTACTAAATGGATACAGGAGATGAACTGATAAATTGTGGCACATCCAGGCTATGGGATATTACTCAGTACTAAAAACAAATGAGCTATTAAACCATGAAGGAAACTTAAATGTACATTACTAAGTGAAAGAAGCCAGTCTGAAAAGAATGAATACTGTATGCTTCCAGCTATATATTTTGGAAAAGGCAAAGTTTTTGAGGAAGTAACAATTAGTAGTTACCAGGTGATAGGAAGGAAAAATGGAGGAATAGGCAGAGAACAGAGGATTTTTAGAGCAGTGAATTTTGTCCATGTGATACTGCAATGGGGGATACATGTTGTTAAAGCTCATAGAATGTATCACCCAAGTGTTAACCCTAATGTGGGCTATGTCCTTTGAATTATGGTGTGTCAATGACAATTCATCAACTGTAAAAAATTCACTATTGTTATGAGGTGTGATTAGTGGGGCATGTTGTATATATGTGTGGCAGAGAGTATATGGGAACCTTTTGTACTTTCCACTTAATTTTGCTATGAACCTAAAACTGCTGTAAAAATAGTCTGTCAAGCATGGTAGTACCTGCTTGTAATATCAGTATTTGAGAGGCTGAGAAAGGAGGATCACAGGTTCATGTTGAACCTCAGCAACTAGTGAGACCCTACATAACTTAGTGAAACCCTGTTTCAAAATAAAATAGTAAAATATGGCTGGGGGTATGTCTCAAGAGGTAGAGTGACCCTAGGTTCTATCTCCAGTAACACACACACACACACACACACACACACACACACACACATGCACACACCTCAAAAGAAGATGGCATAGATTTTGGGGAAGATACTTTTTCAGGTAGCTTCTTGTTTACTGTAACCAAAATTACTGGACAAGAATAATTTAAAGTAGAAAATGTTATTCTGGCTCAATTTTCAGAGCTGGCCAGCTATGAGGCAGAAACATCATCATGTCAGGGTATGGTGGAGGCCCCAGCTCAGCTCATGACAGTTGAGAAAAAGAGAGAGAGGGAGAGGGTTAGGTAGAGATGAAGAAGAAGAAAATGGAGAAGGAGGAGGAAGAGGAGGAGGAGGAGGAGGAGGAGGAGGAGGATGACAGAAGCAGATCAGGCAGAGGTATAGCTCTCAAGGCCATATCCCCAGTCATCCACATCCAAGAGCCAAGTTCTACCCACTTGTCTTACTGCATTGCAAATGAGGCTTTAACACATGAGCTTCTGGGAGACATTCTACACCCAAACCACAGAAGATAGTAAGTTCAAATTTGAGATAACCGAAGCATTGAGATGGACATATCCACTGAAGAATGGGATTTAGTAACCATATCACAGGTGATAAAAACAATTTTGTCTCTCTCTAGACTCCATTCCCAGTCCCTGGGATGGATATTTCTCTTCCATCAGACAGACATGTTCTGTATTCTTTCAACCACAGTTACTTGAACACAAGTCAAAGACCACAGTCGCTTTAGTCTACCCAAGATTTTTTTACTTCACCCATAATAAGTTATCCATATATTCTGGTATATGTGAAATTGATTATTCTTAATTATCTGCTATCCTATAGTAAACACAGAAATTCAAACTGGTAAGTATATCTATGGCATCTTTTTTTTTTGCGGGGGGGACTCTTTAGGTCTTTTCTTTTTGTGTGTGTGTGTGGTACTGGGGGTGGAACCCAGGGGCTTTTCTACCTCCACGATCTATTTTATATTTTATTTGGGTCTCACTAAGTTGCTGAGAGCCTCACTAAGTAGCTGAGGCTGGCTTTGAACCTGTGTGATCCTCCTTTCTCGGCCTCCCAAGCGCTGAGATTATAAGTGTGCACCACCATGCCGGGCAGGTTTCTTCTTTTTAGGTCAATTAACTTTCTGGAATATGTTTTGCTTGTGATATTACAATCTCTCATTATCTAATCAAGCTTCAAGAGAGAAAAAGTTTTCAGCAATGTGTTAGACTCATTAAGAATGTCAGGACTTCCAGGAAGATGGTGACTGAGAAATGCAGCGTTTATGAGTTCTGCTAACACTCGATCTCTATTGCCAAAAAATCAGCACTTTTCATAGCCAGAAAACACTATCAGCAGAGAAATAAAAACCGTAAACACAAGGGACAGAGAAAAAGAATACTAGAAGAACAACCAGAGTCCAAAAAAGAAACCAACCTGCATTGCGGTGGTGAAGCTGTACAAGCGCCATCTTGCCTCACAGCACCAGGCTCCAGAGAGGAAAGGTAAACAAAGAGCTGCAGTGAGCAACTGCAGATCATTCGGGTGTAATTCAGAAGTTGTTTCAGTGCAAAGAGCTTTTAAAATTCGCAGTGGCCAAGATCATCACACCTTCCAGGGGCTCAGAATAAAGCTCAAAACCAGAAAAGAAATATGCCAGCCTCACGGCTGAGGATGTGGCAACAGCACCATATTGCTATCAGTGGTGGCAAGTCCACCATGCTCATGACAGCTCCAGATCAGCATGCACAATAAGCATAAGTAAAATTGTGGCCCCTAAAGGAGAAATCCCAGCACTGTACCCCCAGGGACTTGCACAGCTTTGGTAATCTCCCTGGGTCTGAGATTTTGCAGTCCAACCCAGTGAAGGAGTAGTGGTGGCAAAGATACCACACCCTAGTCACAGCTTCCTGTGGGAAAATGCCCAGCCTGGCACCCTCAAGGTCTTGTGCAGCCTCGATGAACTCCCTGGGTGTGACACTTTGTAATACAACCTAGTAAAGGAGTAGTTGAGGCTGAGATACCACAAACTCAAGATCCAGAGCACCCAGAGTGAAGTCATGGTGACCCCGGGAAGAACCCAGAGAAGGCACAAACTTCTGAAATCATGGGAAAGAGGAACAACAATAGAGCAATGAATGCCCACAACCCCACAATATCAGAACCTGATAACACAGAAATTCAGAGATCTCTAGAAGATCAAATCAGGAATATAACTGTAGAAATAATACAAGACCTTTGAAAATAAGTTTGAGAGATTCTAAAAGAAATAAAGTATGTGATCATTGAAGTAAAGGCATCAATTCAAATTATAAACAATCGATTAGACCACATGTAGAATAGAATCTTGCTCCTAGATGATCACTTCAAAACAAACCCATAATTTACAACTTAGAAAAAAAATCTGACAGCAGGAATCTGACATTGAAGAAATATGATCCCATCTTAAGAGAGCTAACCTAAGAATAATTGGAATAGAGGAGGGAAAAGAAGGTAAAACTAAAGGGATCAATAATATCTTCAAGGAAGTAATAGCAGAAAATTTTCCAAACATCGAGCAAGAGGTCAAAACACAGGTCCAGGAAACTTATAACTCCCTTTAGACAGGATCAGAGAAGAGGTTCTCCACACCACATAATTGTCAAAATGACCAATGTAGAAACCAAGGAGAGAATCTTAAAGGCAACAAAAACAAAAGGCCAAATGACATTCAGAGGTAAACCAATTAGAATCACTCCAGACTTCCCAAACCAAGTCATGAAAGCCAGAAGGGCTTGGAGTAACATATTCCAAACTCTGAAAGAAAACAACTTCCAGCCAAAAATTTCCTACCCAGCAAAACTATCTATTAAATTAGATGGGGAAATAAGCTTCCATGACAAACAGGAACTGAAGGAATTTATATCTTCAAAACCAGTGCTAGAGAAAATACTCAAAGAGATTAACTACAAAGAAAATATAGGTAATAAACACCAGAACCAGAGAAACAAGATTTTCCATCCATCAGAAAACTAAGCAAAGAAGAATAAACAGTATTTCAAACAGAAATAAAATCTTAACATGTTAGGAATTAAAAGTTATCTCTCAATAATCACACTGAATGTAAATGGCCTCAATTCCCCAATTTAAAAAAAAAAAACATAAAGTGGCAAAAGGTATTAAAAAACCAGAATCCATCTATCTGCTGCTTACAAGGAACACACTTTACAAGTAAAGATAGTAACAAACTCAAGGTAAAGGGCTGGAGCAAGGTAATTCAGGTTAAATAGCCATCCTAACAAATGTGAAGTAGTATTTCACTATAGTTTTTATTTGTATTTCCTTAATGGTTAGTTATATTATGATAATGATGAGCAATATTCATGTGTTTATTGGTCATGTAAAAATATTTGGAGATTCATTATCTATTTTAGTCTTTTACCTATTTCTAAACTGTATTGATTGCTTTTATTGTTGCTAATTTTTAGGATTTCTATTTGAAATATTAATATAACTTCAGATATAGCATTTGGAAATATTTTATCCCATTCTATCAGTAACTTTTAATTCTGTTTACATTGTCTGTGGATGTACAATATTTTTTATTTTTTATGAAGTTTGTTTTTTTTATTGTTTTGTTGCCTGTGCTTTTGGAATCATATCCAAGAAATCACTGCCAATTTCAATGTTGTGAAGTTTAATGACCCAGGTTTTCTTCTAAAAGTTTATAGTCTTGCTGGGCATGGTGGCGCACACTTTTAATCCCTGTGCTTGGGAGGCTGAGATAGGAGGATTGCACAGATTCAAAGCCAGCCTCAGCCACTTAGTGAGGCTCTCTGCAACTTAGTGAGACCTTGTTTCAAAATAAAATGTAAAATAGGTCTGGGAGTCTAGCCCAGAGGTAGAAAGCCCCTGGGTTCCACCCCCAGTACCACCAAAAATAAAATAAATAAATAAATAAATAAATAAATAAATAAAATAAAAGTTTATAGTCTTAAGATTTACATTAAGGTCTTTTATCTATTTTGAGTTAATATTTGTGTATGGTGTTAGGTAAGGGTCCAATTTTATACCTTTTCATGTAATTATTTTTCAACAATATGTAGTGAAAAGATTATTATTTCCTTTACCAAATGTTCTTGGAAACCTTGTCAAAAATAACAACCATATATGGAAGAATTTATTTCTTGGCTTTTTATTTTACTCCACTGGTTTATATATCTGCTTTTATAGCAGCACTACATTGTTTTGATTATTGAAGATTTATAAGGTTTGAAATCAGAAAATGTACACCTTCTAGCTGTGTTTTTTTTTCAAGATTGTTTTGGGTGTTTAGAGTTCATACTTCATGTTAGGATAGATTTTTTTTTCTGAAGAATTAGTCTCAAGATACTTTTATAATGATTACATTAAGAAGTGGGAACTCTAACATATTGTTGGTAAGATTGCAAATTAGTGCAACCACTTTGGAAAACAGTATGGAGGATCCTCAGAAGAATGGGAACAAAGTTGCTATTTGATCCAGCAATGCCACTTTTGTGTATCTACCCAAAAGAAATGAAACCAAACTACCAAACTAATGCATTTGTATCTATGTTCATAGCTGCACAATTCACCATAGACAAACTATGGAACCAGCCAAGATGTCCATCAACAGATGAATGGATTACAAAACTGTGGTATATGTACACAACTGAATTTTATTCAGCCATAAAGAAAAACACAATTATGTCAT